>NW_007728500.1:126549-160045 GCF_000696425.1 Galeopterus variegatus
GGGGGGCGGGGGGTGAGGTGGGAGGTGTAGCCAGCTGGTACAGGGATCGAACCCTGGACCTCGCTGTTGTATGCACCATGCTCTAACTAACTGAGCTAACTGGGCAAGCCCTGCCCTCACATTTTAAGGTAGATCAGGGCACAGGCAGTAGCAGTAGGCTGAGAGCTGCCGCCAGACACCCTGGGCACTGGGAGTCTTAAGAAACCAGACAGGAATTCTCCCAGCCTGGGGCTGCCTTGGCTAGATCCCAATCCCATAACTTACTCATGTCCTGAGTGAATCAGAAGAAATTAACCAAACTGGATTAAAGATTTTAGAAATGCCCGGTAGCACCCAGAGCCCCGTAGACCCAGCAAAATAAGGTGAAGCTGAGAATTTCCATTGAACCAACACTTCAAGGGAAAAGAGACCCTCATACATCCTTGAGCCACATTTCTTTGAAGGCCCTGAGATGATAGGAGGGAAGGGACTCTTTTGTGTCCCATGTGGTCCCAGGTTCTTTTTAAAAGAAAATAATTCCTGCTCCTCCTCAGAGTGTCTTCAATTCTGGCTAAATTGAAAAGATATGCACTTCAGGTCAAAGCATCACTGCTCTGTGCTTCCATTTTAGTGCCAGATATTCAGGACTAAGATTTTCAAGAAGATTCCAAACACAAGGGATAGCAACGCAGGTGACAAGGTTCTGGCTAGATACTCACTGAATCAAATACAAGTTGTTTATTTAGCTGAAGCTCAAAATCTTCCTTTAGGAAGCTCACATCCCCACCGGTGTAGCCTGCCAGTTCCTGTGGGGGAAGAATCCACAGGTCAATTAGAGCAAATAGCCATATTACAAGGGGAACAAGATAATGCTTTGGCAGTTGCAATTTAATTTTGCTGTTTTATATTTTTTAAAAGGCAACAGTACATTCTGTCTCCTAGAAGCGGTATCCTAATTGTTACAGATAGTAACAATGCACTGGCAGAGATTGGAGAATCATCAACGGTACCGAATGACCCGGAGTACATTTCTCCTTCATGCCAGAGAAACACAGCAACACGAGCATTTACCACAGAGCTGGCAGTGGATATGGCTTGTTGACCTAATCAGGGTTTGGAGGAAAAAACTAGCTAACCTTCTTTCATAAGTTACGACATGTGTAAAAATCTGATTTCCAGCTTCTCCCTAACTGAAGATGAAGCGCCCCAGGCCTCTGCCCTGCGTGACAACTGACAACCATCGGCCGGAGCGAGGGAAGGTACCTGGGAAGACCTCAAGATCATCACAGCCTGGGCACCCCTCAGCTGTCCGCTGCCCGAGGTAAGCGCCTCGTGTGCTTGCACTGTTAGTGATCTCATAACAGAGAACCATGTCTCTGTTCCCCTACCTCCAGCAAAAGAGGGAAAGGGAGTTCCAGGTATTTGTACAGTTTCTAGTGTCCCTTTTGTTGTTGATTTCTAGTTTTATTCCATTGTGGTCTGACAAGGTAGCTGGTATGATTTCAATTTTTTAAAATTTGTTGAGGCTTGTTTTGTGACCTAACATAAGGTCTATTCTAGGGAATGTTCCATGTGCTGCTCAGAAGAATGTGTATTCCGCAGCTATTGGATTAAATGTTCTATAAATGTCCATTAAGTTCAACAGGCCTAGAGTAGATTAATTCTGATGTCTCCTGGTTAATTTTCTGTCTGGATGATCTGTCCTTTGCTGAAAGTGAGGTGTTAAAGTCCCCAACTATTATTGTGTTGGAGTCTATTTCTTCCATTAGGTCTAATAGTAATTGCTTTATATAATGGGGTGCTCCAGAGTTAGGTGTGTATGTATTTGGAATTGTTATATCCTCTTGCTGAACTGATCCCTTTATCATTATATAATGACCTTCCCTATCTTTTTTTTACTTTCCTTGGCTTGAAGTCTACTTAGCCTGATATAAGTATAGCTACTCCTGTTGTTTTTTTTGTTTCCATTTGCACAAAATGTCTTTTTCCACCACTTCACTTTCAGCTGGTGTGTGTTTTATAGGTGAAGTGAGTTTCTTGTAGGCAGCATGTTGTTAGTTCTTGTTTTATAATCCATTCAGCCGCTTGCTGTCTTTTAATTGGGGCATTTAATCCATTTATATTTAGAGTTATTATTGATATATAGGGACTTGTTACTGCCATTCTGTTATTTTTTTCTAGTTGTTTTGTTAATCCTTTTTTCCTTTTTCTGATCTTACTGTCTTTCTTTGTGGTTTGAGTGGTTTTCTCTGGCAGTGTATTTTGATTTCTTGCTATTTACTTTCAGTATGTCTCATAAGTTTTTGTGTTATGGCTACCATGAAGCTTACAGAAAACATGTTACAGTTAGACTATTTTAGACTAATAACAACTTAACTTTGATATATAAGAAAAAACAAAGAACCAACTCTACACTTTGGCACTCCCCCCCCCCACATTTTGACATTTTGTTGTTTCAAGTTACATCTTTTAATATTGCCTGCATCTTATATGGTTGTTGTATCTGTTGTTGTCTTGTTAAGTTTGTTCTTTAGTCTTCATAGGAAGGATGTAAGCGGTTTATTCACCCCCCTTATGACACAGGAGTATTCTGAGGTTGTCTATGAACTTACTTTACTAATGAGTTAAGCAACATGTTCCTAAACAAATGAATGGGTCCAAGAAGAAATCAGGAAGGAAATTAAAACATTCCTGGAGACAAATGCAAATGAAAACACAACATACCAGAGCCTATGGGATATAGCTAAAGCAGTTCTAAGAGGGAAGTTTATAGCAATAAATACCTATGTCAAAAAAGAAAGACTTCAAATAAACAATGTAACATTACACCTCAAGGAAGAGAAAATCAAGAACAAACCAAACCCCAAATCAGTAGAAGGAGAGAAATAATAAAAGATCAGAGCAGATATAAATGAATTAGAAATTTTTAAAACATACAAAAGATCAATGAAACAGATTTGGTTTTTTCGAAAAGACAAATGAAATTGATAAACCTTTAGTTAGACTGATGAAGAAAAAAGAGAAGACTCAAATAAAATCAGAAATGAAAAAGGAGACATTACAAATGATACCACAGAAATACAAAGGATCATAAGAGACTACTATGAACAATTATATGCAAACAAACTGGAAAACCTAGAAGAAATGGATAAATTCCTGGATACATACAACTTGCCAAGGTTGAACCATGAAGAACTAGAAAACCTAGACAGATCAAAAACAAGTAATGAGACTAAAGAGTAATCACCAACAACAAAACAGCTGAAGAAGAAATCAAAAGAGTAACCCCAATCACAATAGCCACCAAAAAAAATGAAGTACCTAGGAGTAAATTTAACCAAGGTGAAAAACCTCTACAATGAAAACTACAAAACATTGTTGAAAAAAACTGAAGAGGACACAAATAAATGGAAAGATAAACCATGTTCATGGGTTGGAAGAATTAATATCATCAAAACGTCCATATTAGGGCTGGCTGGTTAGCTCAATTGGGAGAACATGGTGCTGTTAACACCAAAGTCAAGGGTTCAGATCCCCATACCAACCAGCCACCAAAAATAAAGTCCATATTACCCAAAGCAATCTACACATTCAATGCACTCTCTATCAAAATACCAATGATATTCTTCACAGAAATAGAAAAAACAATCTTAAGATTTGTATGGATCCACAAAAGACCCTGTATAGCTAAAGCAACCTTGGACAAAAAGAATGAAGTTGGAGGCATCACATTTCCTGACTTCAAAATATACAATAAAGCTATAATAACCAAAAAAAGCATGATACTGGCATAAAATAGACAAACAAACCAAGAGAACAGAATAGAGAGCCCAGAAACAAAACCACGCACTAAGAGCCAACTGGTTTTTGACAAAGGTGCCAAGAATATATGGAGGGGAAAGGACAGCCTCTTGGATAACTGGTGCTGGGAAAAGTGGATATCCATATGCAGAAGATTGAAACTAGACCCCTCTCTCTAACCATACACAAAATCACCTCAAAATGGATTAAGGACCTAAATTTAAGACCCCAAACTATGAAATTACTAGAAGAAAACATATGGGAAACATTACATGAAATGGGAGTGGGCAGTGCTTTTTTGAACAAGACCACAAGGAACAGGCTACTAAAGCCAAGAATACACAAATGGGACTACATCCAGAGACACTATCAACAAAGTAAAGAGAAACCTACAGATTGGGAGAAAGTGTATGCAAACTACACATCTTGGGCTTATATCCAGAACATATAAGAAACTCAAACAATTCAACAGCAAAAAAAAAAAAAAAACCCAATTAAAATATGAACAAAGAACCTGAATAGACATTTTTCAAAAGATGACATACAAATGGCCAAAAGGTACATGAAAAAATGCTCAAAATCACTAATCATCACAGAAATGCAAATTAAAACCACAATGATATCTTCTCACCCCAGTTAGAATGGCTGTTATCAATAAGACAGAAAACAACAAATGCTGGCGAGAATGCAGAGAAAAGGGCGCCCTCCTACACTGCTGGTGAAAATGAAAATTGCTCCAGCCATTATGGAAAACAGTTCGGAGGTTCCGCAGAGAACTAAAGATAGATCTCCCTTATGACCCAGCTATCCCACTACTGGCATATGCCCAAAGGGAATGCGATCAATATATCAAAAAGACACCTGCACTCCCACGTTCATCAAAACACTACTCACAATAGTCAAGAGAGGGAATCAACCAGAATGCCCATCAACAGATGAATGGATAACAAAGCTGTGGTATATGCACACAATGGAATACTATTCAGCTATAAAAAGATATGATATCCTATCATTTGCAGCAACATGGATGGAACTGGAAACGATCATGTTAAGTGAAGTAAATCAGGCACAGAAGGACAAATACCACATGGTCTCACTCATATGTGAAATCTAAAAAAAAAAAAAAAAAAAAACGTGGTTGTCACGGAAGTAGAGAGTAGAATAATGGTTACCAGAGGCTGGGAGGGGAGAGGGGTGGAGGAGAGGAGAAGGGGTGAACTGAGAGGTTACTATGCCATCTACCCTAAGTGAATCACTGTGCAGTATATGCATGAACTGAAACAACACAGTGTATCCCACAAAAATAAATATGAATAAAATTGGGAAAAAGAAAAGGAAAAAAAGAGTCACAATACCAGAGGTGAATCCTCATTACAGTAGAGGTGAACTAAAGGATACTTTCATTGGCTTAAAAAAAAAGAGGGAAAGGGAAGGACAAACTAAAAGCATGCTTCCAGAACCACTTGAGGGGCACATTTCTTTAAGGCGATGAAGACTATTCCTCCACAGGCACCAGGCAAAGAGCGCCAGCATCTCTCACTGCCATCCCCTGCCTGGCCCCTGCAGGTGTAGGAGTTATGGTCTCTGTCTTCAGGTGTTCTTTCACGGGTAACCAAGGAAACCCTATGCACGGAATCACAACTCTCCTCCTGGCCTGTTATGTGTCACCATCAAAGATGCCACTGGGCTCTGTGAAGGCACAAGAATGAAGTGCAGGGAGCAGCACACAATTCCAGGGCCAGGAGCCCTGAGCACAGAGCTGACAATCCTTGCAAGCGATTCTAGAGTGATGTTTACAATTAAAGGGAAAAGTTTGGTATTAAAAATGTTGATGCTCTGTGTGACTCCCCATGCTCCTAGGGTCACCCAGCCTGCCGAGACTATCTACTGTCAAAAGCTTGGCTCCCCTCCACCCTACAGAGTTTAGGTGAAAGAACAGTACCTGGTTAACTTTCAGCAAAGCACCTCTTCTTGGTAAGATGGAAGAATTCCGAGAGTCAATGACCATGGCATGCTGAAAGAAATTTGTTTAGGAGTTTTTCACTTCAAGTAGTTCTATAAAATAACAACAAATGCTAATTGAGCACTCACTGTATGCTAGGCCTGTGCTAACAAGCACTTTACCATGATTAAATGCTTCATCTTTACAGAAACCGTAGGAGGAAGGTAGAATTATACCTGGCTTATATGAAGGTACTTCAAAAAGTTCATGCAAGGGGCCGGCCCGGTGGCGCACTGGATAGTGCGCCGCTTGGGAAGCGCGGCGGCGCTCCCGTCCGAGGGTTCGGATCCCACATACAGACCGGCTCCCGCTCACTGGCTGAGCGAGGCACAGGAGCAGCGCCGAGGCTTGCGATCCCGTTGCCGGTCCCCGGTCCGGTACGGGGGCAACACTGAGGGGTGCGATCCGTTGCCGGACACGGAAAAAAGACAAAAGACAAAAAAAAAAAAAAAGTTCATGGAAAGGGGGCCGGCCCGCTGGCGCACTGGATGGTGCGCCGCTTGGGAAGCGCGGCGGCGCTCCCGTCCGAGGGTTCGGATCCCACATACAGACCGGCTCCCGCTCACTGGCTGAGCGAGGCACAGGAGCAGCGCCGAGGCTTGCGATCCCGTTGCCGGTCCCCGGTCCGGTACGGGGGCAACACTGAGGGTTGCGATCCGTTGCCGGACACGGAAAAAAGACAAAAGACAAAAAAAAAAAAAAAAAAGTTCATGCAAAAATAGAATTGAAAGATAACATAGATCTTTCCACAAACTTTTTGAAGTACACTCGCATAAGAGGACGCTGAGGCATGGGCGGTGCGTGAGAGTAAGGCATTGTGGTTCACATGAATAAACAACCCCCTTCGTCCCGTGGCGTTTATGACCCTGGGTCATTCTCTCAAGGAACTCGCCACCTTGGCCTAAGTCAACTCAGCCAGCTTCCTAATTATTTTTGAAAGCTGGAATTCCATGGTCAGTTCTTAAACACACCTTTACCCATTATTGCTTATGTGATTTAGAAAAAATAACACAAGGCAGTGTACCATGACTCACAGAGAGCCAAGAGCCACTGTTTCAGCCACCCGATCTCTGTGACACTTCTCAATCAGCCCGGATGGTGGCAAAGACAGCTGGCCGATCAACAAACTTATTTACTTCAACAAAAAAAGTCCTTACCGAAAGAGATGACTTAAGTGAATGTCCGCTTTCTTTTCGAACAGCAAACGACGCAGTCCTGGAGAGGCAGCCCAGCTCTCGCCACACGCCTTCCCACTTGAGCGTGTGGCTGGTCTTCCACAGGGGAAACTGCAAACGCACACGTGGGAGTGAGTGGCTTTCTGCACCACACACACTCGAGGAAGCAGCCACAATCATTTTTTGGAATGAAACATCACTAAATAATTAACTATTTAAATACTTAAGATAAATTTTTTTAAATGATGAGAGGGAGGGAGAAAGGGCAGAAGGGGAGAAGGAGAGATGAGGAACAGGGAATGCCGTGAAGTGAGGCCAGGGATACCCTGCTCCAGGCAGTAGGACTGTATTCCAGGTGAGGGGACAGGGCCAACAGTCTGAAGGCTGCAGGTAAGTCTGTAGTCAACAGGTGCCATCTCTTCCATCTCTTTTTAAAGAATAAGATGCCTAAGACAATTTGATACCTCCCATTCTCAGTCCACCTAACCCCTTGCCTGAAGCCAGTCCCGGACCCAGACAACTCACATCAGCCCCCAGAGAAAAACAGGAGACAAAGTCTCATGAGCTAAGAGTATCCTTCCCACAGCCAGAAGCCTGAACCAAGGGCCGGCCCGGTGGTGCACTGCTACAGTTGCCGGTCACGAAAAAAGACAAAAAGAGAAAAAAAAAAAAAAAAAAAAAAAAAGAAGCCTGAACCAAGTATCTCTGGGGTCCAGGCAAGTGGGACCTGCCTCTCAGCCTGACACTCTTTCCCTGAAGCCAGGACAGCCTGTCTTAGATTTCTAACTCAGAGAAATGCCCATGTTCTTTCTGAACAGTGAGCAATGTTGTTTGGTGGCTTTCAGAAGTATGAAGGTAATTTAACTCTTACAAGGAAGTCAGGTCACCCCATGGTCCCACTGAGCATTCTCTGTAGCCCTCAGGCAAGAGAACTCAAGGCCATTAGGGGTGGGTGGGGCACCATCAAAGGCCCAGAACACCCACCCCACCCACTTTCAGGGTGAGAACCTGGGGGCACTCACCTCAGCACAATTACTTATGAAGCCCCCGCAAGACACCATGCCAGGCGCTGGGGAACCAGGGGATGGTACAGGAGGGGCTTCCTTGTTCACCTGCTATTTCTGCACTTAGAGCCACCTCAGACTCAGGCACCTTCCCAAATTCCTGCAGGAGGGGCAGCGCTTCCTAAATCATCTCTTCATCCCTTATAAGGCAGCTCTTAACAAAAAAGACCCTCTTATTCAGAGGAGACACACCTTATGTCTTTGAATTCACTGTCAGATGGACAGGTGGGGCCAGACAGGACGATCTTATCAGGGCAGCGAGCCCCTACTGAATGTGGGCCCCAAAGACTAAGCCCAAGTACACTCCAGTCCTCTCCTCTAAAAGCTCCACTCATTCAACTTCAGGGCTGCCGGCTGCAAGGCCATTTTCCTCTTGCCCTCCACCTGTACCTACCCCACAGCCTAGTGTACACTTTAGTGTCTTTCATCTCTGCTACTCCATGTGGACAAACAAGGTGTTCCTACTCTCCTACGAATGTACTCTATAAAAAAGGCTTAGAAAAAAGAGATAAAGGGGGACACTGGGGAGAAGGACGGGAGGAAGCTCCTAGGTGTCTGACCACTGCTGGCCACAGTCTGCAACTTGAGAGCTACTGGAGAGAAAAGCGTCTGCCCCAGGACATCCCCTGCACATCCCCACCACAGGGCACACAAGGGCTGTATGAGAGGAGAAAGGGGTCTGAGGGCTATTCCCTTCCAGACGAGGAAAGGCTGCCACCTGGAGAAAAAGCAGAAATGCAAATGCTCGCAAAGCTCATGTCTATGTCCTGAACCTGCAGCCCACCTGGTCTACCTCCATGTGCTGCATTTTCACAACTTTGGCCCACGAGGATCAGAGCATGAGCAGCTAACGCACCTCAGGTGCCGGAGAAGTGCCAAGCACTCTGCTGGGAGCGTTATCTGCTTATTCATCTCCACGGCAGCCCCATGAGACCCGCAAAGGGTTTGGCCTCCCCTTGCCTCCCTCTGGCTGTCTCTGGGAATTAACGAAAGGGCACTTTGCTTTCACCCGAGTCGACAAAGACAATGACCAGAGGCCACTTACGCTATACTCGGCTGACATTCCTCTGTCTGTCTCCCGCAGTGAGCTCCAAGGAAACTGTCCAGTAACTTTATATAAGTTTACAGAGAAACTAGGAGACAACAGGATAGAGCTTTAGAAGCTGAAACAGTGATTAGAACTTGTACACATTTAAATCAACAGATTTAAAACTACACTTGGGGGATTCATCTTCAGGAGGAAATCTACATCGTGTTGTCACACTACAGAAGTGGCAGCTGATTCTGTCAAGTTTCTTTTCACAAACAAACCATCTATTTTAACTTTTAAACCAGGCCACTGTACAAAATGATCTGCTTGGCTTCCTACTTTCTTTCGAAGTTTCCGGGCTGTGGTTTGAAGAAGGACAAGCCATACGAAGTTTCTTTTGTTCCATAGGAAAACTGAAAAGTCACCTTTTCTGCACGTCCTAGAAGATTAGGGAGTTTGAGGCCAAGGACCTAGGAGGGAAAAACATAGCAGTCGTCTAAATGGAAGGAATGACAACCTTCAATAAAGACGATGCTAGCTGCGGGGCTTTTGTAAAAACAGAAGAAAAATGTAGACTAAAGATCTGGCCTGTCACTGGCCATTGCTTTCACTCTTTAAAACCTGCTTTTGGGGGCCGGCCCATGGCTCACTCGGGAGAATGTGGTGCTGATGAGACCACGGCCACGGGTTCGGAGCCCCATATAGGGATGGCCGAATCACTCACTGGGTGAGCGTGGTGCTGACAACACCAAGTCAAGGGTTAAGATCCCCTTACTGGTCATCTTATAAAAAAATAATAAATAAAATAAAACCTGTCTTTGCCAGTGCACACATCCTATGTGCAAACCTGGTGAACACAAGGGACAAGCTGTGAACCTGAACAAGATTGTTGATATGAACATTCCCCAAATCATTCCTAATGACTGATGTTAATATTGTTATCAAACAACTCATAACACATTATAATCATTTCTAGGGAGATTAAAGAGAAACCACCAATAACAACAGATTAAGGTACATGAAATGAAAAAGAGTTTTGAAGCTATTATCAATTTTAGATTGCGTATTTTAAAAGATCATAATTCAAAGTTCCAGTACGAAAAAGAAAAAATGCTGCAGCATACCATACTGCCTTCGTTGTTCCCAACCATGGTGTTATAGCTGCCCGTTAACCTCCTTAGTTCAGTGACTTCAAAGGTGACATCTAACCCGTTTGGTAACGCATCATCACCTAAGTAAATTAAACACATTAAACAACGAGACAGTTAGAAATGTCATTTTATTTGGGGTTCCTTTGCCAAAAAAGACAAAAAGCAATCTGAAAGTTCATTTTATTTTACAATCTCCTTAGGAAAATGTACCATCTTTAAGAACACTCCCACACAAAAGCAAAATACACTTCTACACCAAAAAACCTGTTTCTAGTTCCTGTGGTAGAATATATCAAAAAACAGTCAACCTTTGCTGCAGCAGATAAATATAAGCAGCATTATTTGCTTACACAAACAATATTTGCTAAAGGAATCTATTCTCCTACTAGGGAGGTCCTTAAAAATATTCGGAGCCTCGATTCAACTGACATTAAGCCATGGAGTACACGCGGCAATAGGGATTTTAGTAAACCTGGAAGAGATACAATAAACACGATATTGTTTATCAAATTATCAATGTAAGAGGTACTGTTGTCCTCGGTCCAGCCAGGATGTGATCAGTGCAGCTGCCTCATGACCCCTTGGCTCTGTGCCTTTTTCGAGGCGGACTGCGCTCTGCAGGGGCCCGGGGCCTCTCACAGCAAGGAAGGACAACTCCACGCACTGCACAGAGCAGAGAAGCTCAAACCTGGCTGGATGTCCAGATGCATCTGGGCAGCTGTCAAAAGTTACTGATGCCCAGGCACTGGCTCCCACATATTGAGGTTCAGCAGGTCTAGAACAGAGCCCTGGCACCATTTCTTTTTTTTGTTTGTTTTTGTTTTTGTTTGTTTTGTTTTGGCTGCTGGCCAGTACAGGGACGACCTTGGTGTTATCAGCACCACATGCTAACCAAGTAAGCTAACTGGCCAGCACTCCCCACCCTTTTTTAAATTAACGAGACTTTATTTTTTAGAGCAGTTTTAGGTGTACAGAAAGATAAAGCAGAGAGCACAGTTCTCAAAAAACCCCTCCCCCTCCCCGACGCACATTTCCTCCCACTACTAACTCCTCACATTTGTGCGGGACATTTGCTACAACTGATAAGCCAACACTTACACTATTATCAAGTCAAGGCCACAGTTTTTATTAGAGTTCACTCTTGGTGTTGTCCATTCTATGGGTCTTGACAAATGTATAATGACATGTGTCCACCACTGCAGTATAATACAGAATTAGTTTCACTGCCCTAAACCATTCTAAGCTCCTACTTAATGCTAATGGGCAGCCAGAGTAGAGAACCACTGTCAGAGGTGGGCCAGCTGACCATGTACAAGGTCATGTGTATACCAGGGAGAGAAAAGAGCTGAAACCAAATGCCACCAACAAAACTCGCCACCGAGAAGAGCATCCCTGGGTAATGGATCAGGGCTGGGGCCCTAGAATTGTATCACTCACTTGTCTGACTTTGGACAAGATACTTAAACCTCTGAGCCCTGATTTCATTAGCTGAAAAATATTTAAAGATCCAGCAATCCCACTACTGGGTATACACCCAAAAGAAATGAAATCAGTATGTCAAGAGATAGCTGTACTACCATGTTTACTGCAGCACTAGTCACAATAGCCAAGACATGGAATCAACCTAAGTGTCCATCAGCGGAAGAATGGATCAAGAAAATGTGGTACATATACACAATGGAATACTATTCAGCCTTAAAAAAGAATGAAATCCTGTCTGCCACTTGCAACAACATGGATGAACTGGAGGATATTATGTTAAGTGAAATGAGCCAGACATAGAGAGACAAATACTGCACGATCTCACTCATACATGAAATCTCATGGAAGCAGAGAGAACAGTGGTTACCAGAGGATGGGGTAGGGTAAGGCAAGGGAGAAGTTGGTCATCAGGTACAGTTACAGTTCCATAGGAGGATGAGGTTCTACTGTTCTACTGAACAGTAGTGTGTCTATAATTAGCAATAATGTATTGTATATTTCAAAATAGCTAAAAAATTGTGAATGTTCTCACCACAAAGAAACAATAAATGTTTGTGCTGACGTATGTCAATTACCCTGATTTGATCATTACACTATATTACATGTATTGAAACATCACATTGTACCCAATAAATATGTACAATTATGTATCAATTAAAAATAAAATAAAACTTAAAAAAATATAATACCGACACTTCACCAGTTTTTGTGAGGATTTGATCGGACTGTGCACATAAACACTTGCTGCTAAACAGGTACTGCTCAGTCATGCACCACATAACAACGCTTTGGTCAAAAATGGACCACATATATGATGGTGGTCCCATAAGATTATAATGGCTATACCATATAGCCTAGGTGTGCAGAAGGCTATACCACCTAGGTTTGTGTAAACACACTCTATGATGTTTGCACAATGATAAAATCGCCTAACAACACATTTCTCAGAAGGTATCTCGTCCTGACTATATTACTATCACTCTGAAGGTTACAGAACGGTTGTCTCCCCAGATCTCTTCCCTTTTACCACTCCTGTGGTTCCCAAACTTCAACATGCATCAGAATCTCCTGGAGGGCTCACTATGACACAGATCATTGCCCCCACCCCTGAAGTTTCTGCTTCAGTCAAATATCTATTTCTAACAAGTTCCCAGGTGAGAGCAGTACTGCTGTTCCCAGACCACACTTTGAGTGGTCTGACCAGTTAGCTCACTTGGGAGAGCACGGTGCTGGTAACAACAAGGTCATGGGTTTGACCCCCATACCAGCCAGCCGCCCCCCCACCCCCCGCAAAAAGCAGACCTCAGATCACACTTTGAGAACCACTGTTCTAATCATAACTGAATCCCCCATTTTTTAGCTGAGTGCTTGGCCACTCAGACTTTATTTCCCAGCCTCCCTTGCACATAGGTGTGGCCATGTGACTAAGTCCTGGCCAATGGCATGAAAGGTAAGTGCTGTGTACAACACCTGGGACAGGTGCTTAAAGGGTGAGGCCCATCCATTCATACTACCCGATGCTGGAATGAGGGCATGGTGCTCAGCCATCAGAGGGATCAGGGGATCCTAGGTATGATGAAGAGACAAGGGCAACATGGGAAAACCACAACAGCTGAAGTGACCTCAAGGAGCAGAACCACCCAAAAGCCATTGACAGTCTCCCAAACGTGTGGAGAAGACTTCTCTTTTGTCTGAGCCACTGTTAATTTGGGTCTCTTGTTAGTTTTGGCTGAAACTATATTCCAAATAATAAAAATGCCCTTAGATCATACTAGCACTTTATATTTTTGCATTTTCATATATTGTCTTATTTATGTCTTCTCGAAATTATCCCCCATTCAATTCGAAAGAGTTTACTTGTTCACTGATTCAATCTAAATATTTACTGTCAATGGAAGTCTGCTGAATTCAGAATAAAGTCCAAAATCTACCATGACATACTAGGTCCTCATAATGTGGTCTCCTGATTACTTTTGTACCTTTTCTCTCATCACTCTTATTCCCCAAAATCTGCATTCTGGCTCTACCAAACACTTGCAGTCCACCCAATGAACCATCCCTTCTCTGGCCACTGGGCCTGTTAAATGCTATCCCTCAACCTAGAACATTCTTCATCCCTCACCTCACTACCCTCTTCTCCCCAGACTAACTCATATGCATCTTTTGGGCCCAGCTTATGGATCACCCCTTCTAGGAAATTCTAAGTTTCCCTCTTTAGACCCCTTACAGCAAAACCTGTCACCTGAGCTATCATCACGTTTGTCCCCGAGCCCTGCCCCACTTGACCAAAAGCTTCTGAAGGAGGACACTGTGTCTTGCATGCTGCAGCACCTCTCCCTGGTACCTGCGTAGGGCCTGACTCCTAGCAGGTGCCCATGAGTAAAAGAATGAATGTTGACTAAACTGAGAGACTTGCCCAATATCACAAAGCAAATAAGAAAATGAGCTAAAACTAAAACAGAAATCTGGTTCCCTCCTCTTTTTAAAGTACACGTTTAGACGGGTTCTGCCAAGAGTGCTTTCAGATAGCTGCTGGGCTGGGACATGCTGAATGAAGCCTATCTCCTTCCTTCGGAATCATTCTCAGAACCCTGGTGTAGTCCAGGGGTTCAGATGACAATATTTTCCAAGTGCACCATTCCTCCCTCAGCCTGATACAAAAATCCAGTTCTTCCTGAGACTGTTAACTACCACGACCTATCTGCTTGATAAACCTTTAGGTGCTATGTATATCTGGCCACACGAATAGCCTTTCTGTGATCCTGGAGGATGGATGGTGGAAAGAGAATCATAAAGATAACTATGTCACAATATGTACCTTGACATGTATCAATCAAAACATCCACATGTCTAAAAATTCCTAGACGAAGCAATTTTTCACGGGCTTCATGAGATTTCCGCATTACCTGTAAAACGGGAAAAAAACAAAGAGAATGTATTCTTCTAAGATACAGAAACAAAAGGTGGCTACGTGGCCAGGCTAGCGGTTTACCATTCGGCACTAAGTAGCTGATCACTGAGAAGAGAGCACTACCAAAACCAGCCATGAGAGAATGGAAAAAGCACTATGGGCAACCAAACAACCCATTCAGAAATGTAAAACCAAGCCTAGAGCATAAAGAGCGTGCACAACATAATCCCTTCTGTATAAACAAGAAAATTAATTAAGATACATACACACACAATACACAGCCTAGCATGTTATCCCAAAAGGAATCATAATCAAGTGTGAATAGTGATTATGTTTGGTGAAGGGGAGACGTCTGTGCATGTGTGTGTCCGTGTGTGCACGCGTGCCTTTTTATGTTGTTTCAACTTCCTAACCATTTCTAACCACTGTTCACTTTTTTCCCTCTCTTCAACATCAACAGCAATCCTTTCCTTCTTTTTTTTTTTTTTTTGTTTTGGTAGCTGGCCTGTACGGGGATCTGAACCCTTGACCTTAGTGTCACCAGCACCATGCGCTAACCGAGTAAGCTAACCAGCCAGCCCAATAGCAGTCTTTTCTGATGCCAGGAGTCCATTCTTCTTAGAAGGACAAGTAGAAGGATAAGGCAGAAAAGGTGCTCAGGAAGCAGAGTAGGAAAGGACCTTGTGTCACTAGCAAAGTTTAGATGTCATCCTGCAGGTAAAAGGGAGTTACTTCAGAATTTTCAGCAGAGGAGAGACAGGATCAAATTTCCTTATAAGAAAGAGCTGATCAGGTGGATGAATATGGAGTTTTGCTCAGAAGGGAAGAAGACTAGAAATGAGGGAAGCATGCGGGGCTCCTGCAGCAGCCCCGGCAGCAGGGATGGAGGCTGGTCCAGCACGGGCCATGGTGCTGGAGGGGAGGACGTATTCTAGATGGTTCACGGGCAGGAGCTGGAAGACACTGTCACTACTGGAGTACTGGAGAAAGAAGAGGCTGTGAAAATTTTCAGCTCTGGGCTTAGCTGAAAAGGTTAGGATAGGGGTTGGTGCCATTAGAGAGGTCAGGAATAGAGATGGAAAGACAGGCAGGGCAGGGGGTGGAAAAAAACAATGACTTCAGATTTTAGCCACATGGAGTTGGAGATTATGGAATTCCACAAGGAAATGTTTAGTGGGCAGTTGCATATTCAGGGCTAGAGCTCAACAAAGAGTAACTGGCTAGAAACAGAGCGTGGGGAGCCCTCCACATTTAGGCTGTACTTGAAACCAGGGATGTGGATGAGATCTCCAGAAGAGTGATTCTTGCAGAAAAGCAACCTTTAAGGATGGTCACAGGGGGAAAAAGCTGACAATGGAGCCTAAAAATGAATGTGATGAGAGATGGAAAGCAACCCAGGAGAATGGGATTCACAGAAACCAAGGGAAGAGAAAATGTGAAGGGGAGGTAGAGAAACATTCAAAAGGTAAATAACAAAGCACTGAAAATATATTCCACATAAGTGACAACATGATCATTTCTGTAATATAGCAAGAGCTCTTATAAATTAACAAAAGCCCAACAATGCAATGGAAAGCAGAAAACACCAACAGGTAATTCACAAATGGCTAATAAGCAGTATAAAATGCTTGATCTCATTCATAACTAAATAAGTGCAAATTAAAATAATGAGAGAGTATTTTTCTCCTGACAGGATGGCAAGAATTAAAAAATGTGAGAACACCCAATTTGGGGGAGCAGACCCTCTCATACACTGCTGCAGGAGTGTGGAATGGTGGGTTTCTTTGGAGAGCAATATGGCAACATCTGTTACTATGATAAAGCACATACCCTTTGACCTAGTCAACCCACTTCTAGGAATTTATTCTGTGGATATACTGTCATATTTACACAAAGATACATGAACACGTTGAAAACATCATTGTTTGTAAGAGCAAAACACTCAATTAATTTAAATGTCCATCAAAAGGGAAACGTTTACAATAAATGACAGGAAGTCCACACAGTGGTACCACACAGAGGTATCATGCAGCCAACAGATCAGTATGTGCTCATGTGAAAAGATCTCCATAATTTACGATGTCAAAAAAGAAAGTTGCAGAATAAAAATGTGGAAAATAAGGTTTTTGTTTAAAGGATATATGTGTTTACACACGTGCACAACATATCTGGAAGGATGCAGAAGAAACTGTTAGCCATGTTACCACTGGAAAGTGGACTGGAATTGGCCAGGGGAGGGAAATGTGTATATTCCATTTCAATACCCTTCTGTACCATCCGATTTTTTATACTTTTTTTACTTTAATCTTTTAAAACCATAAATTTTTTATTTTAAGTGGGAATGGTCCGCAGTGCCAAACACTGCTAAAAGGTCAAGGGCAATGAGTACTGAAAGGGGCCAGCTGGATCCGGCCACAAGGAAGTTGCTGGTGACTTCTGCTTGTTCAGTGTGGCCCCAAGACAGAAGGAACCCACAGAGGGGAGGGGAAAGAGGGTGCAGCCCAGGAAAGAGACTGCTCCGTAGACAGAGCAAGGCCCAGGAGATGGGGAGTGGGTAACAGACAAGTCCCCCTCTCTCCATAGGGTCAGCGAGGGCCCCAAAGGAGAGAACGCAGCAGAATGCTCAGCATGGTGCCTGGGAAGGGGACAAATACATCAGCTCCCATTACGATGCTGGGGGAGTTATGAAGAACACAGGATGGACTGGCCTTGGACAAGAAGACAGACACTTCTTCCTCCAGGACAAGAGAGACAGGAGGTGAGGCAAGTGCAATTACATGTCAGATTGTGGGAGGCACCCAGGAACCAGGGGGGTTCAGCTTCCAGGGACCAGCGCTCCTCTGGGGTAGGAGACAGGTCTACACCAGGCTCGGGGTGGGGTGCTTAGTAGGTTGAAGAGATGGGAAGAGTTACAGGTTTTCAGAAGGGACTGGAAAAGAATGCCAAATAGAGATCACACTTACTTCAATGAGGTTTTTAGCCTTAAAAACATCTCCAATTTCACAAATGATGATATCATCTTTAGTCCTTCCAAGTCCATCAAAATGAACATGTTGAACAACCACCTAAACGTGACAAAGGGACACTGATTATTTTTTATGACACAAGGCAAGGGATTAGTTATCAAGACTAAAGACGAATATACAAAATTAATTCCAAGGTTTTTTTCAAGTTTAATAGCCCTCACTTTTTTCTACGCTGTTGCAGACTGTCTTCCAATCGCCAGCTACTGAGCAAGCTGGGAATGGAATGGGCACCTCTGCCAGACTTGCTTTCCCTCCCGTTTCTGAAGCTGGTAGAATACTGGCCACTCTCCAGACGTGATCCCAGGAGGCCCCACACTTCTTACTTTAGGAATTTATTCTTACTTTGCACACCTTTTCAAAAAACTTGTCACTTGGAAAAAAACACAAAAAATAGTAACTTGAACTTTCCCTTTGCTAAGTCCATACTTCCAGCCAGACGACCCAGGACCACATCAGCCCTAAACCCAGGCAGGCCACAGAGGCCACCTTCTGTCCTTCCCAACACACTCCCTGAGCACTGACCTGCAGACGAATGCTGGCTGTGACCCCTGACTTAATAACTGTGTGCATCTTGCTAAAGCTCTTGCATAAATTTCAACACAGCATGATAAAGAGCCCCTCCTCTACCAGTCTCCTCAAAGGAAAGTAAACTCTCCAAGAGCTGAAAAACTATATTCGAATTTCGAAGGCAAAAAGGTTTATGAAGTTTCATTTGAGACTCAGGGTCTTTTTTCCAGGAGTACAGAAGTATAAACTTAAACATAGTTTAAGATTGTCCTTGAAATACTTTTGGTTTTTCTAATAACATAAATACAAAAATGTGTTTGCCTAAACTTCCCACATAAATAACTGCCAAGGAAAAACTGCTTCTCTAAATTAGAAACTACTATTCTACAAGTCACCAGTCTTTCTGGTCGTAGTTGGTTACAAACTTTTCTTTGACAAAGGCACTGAGACAGGTTAATTCATTTATATCTCCCTAGAGGTTTATGGAAGTGAACGTTTCTAGTAACAATTATATCAAGACCTTCAATAGAAAACTCCAGCCAGGTGCCAAAAAAAAAAAAAGAAAACTCACATCTTTGTTTTCAAGAATTTCCTGTTTAGCTTCAGGTTCAACTTCAACAAATTCAGCTTCTTCTCCTAATGCTCCAAAATCAGGTCCACTTGATGGAAGAGGCTCCAAACTCTGAAAGGGAGGGAGAAGCCACAGACAAATGAACTTGTAACACTAAAAACAACAACAACAAATAAAAAGCTTTGAGTTTTGTCTTTAGGTAGTCTCCAGAAAATTCAGTACAGCTGTTCCCTGCAGTATGCGAAGGCAGAGGGCCAGGATGTGGAATGGGGAATATAAAGACAGGTGGAAGCTACTGTCAATGTGCAAGTGCTTGGATTTGTGTTTAACTCATAGGTGTTCACTGTACTATTAATAAATAAAACAAAAATAAAATTATTTAACTAAAAGGGTCCTGTAAGAACCCATGATGGCTGTTTCATGAACCAAGGATTATGACTTAATGTAACTCTGTATACCTGAGGCTCATCTGAAGGGGAAAAAAATAATTAAAAAATAAGATGGCTACAAAGACATCCTAACTTTTAGAATTGAAATTGCATACACTTTAGGATAGCTACATTGACAAAGCAAATTACTAAGAAAACATTTTGCTTGGATCCTGATAAATTTTTTCATTTCACAAAGTCTCATTCACATTAAAAGGAACTGCAGATGCTCATAACATGGGCCAGAAAGCTGTCACTTTTCACAATATGAATTGACCTTATCTCAAAACATTAAAGCATCTTCTGAATAAGCATTCCACAGGCTGTGCTTGATTTAGTATTTCTGGGAAGACATAATAAATACATACAGTAACATTCACATAATATTAAATATCATATATATTTACATATATATCATATTACATATACTTATATATATAACATATAATATATTATTAGTTCACTTCTTATTTGTTCCTATGTTTGCTTGACCATAAGTCACTGGACACTTGCTCAACCATAGGGATTCCCATGCACCCCATACAGACAGATTCAGAAGGTCTAGTGCAGCACCAGGCGATTGTTACAAATAGGCAAGTATGGGGAAAACTGTGCTAATACCTAGCTATTTTCTTGCTTCACTAATTCTATATAAATAGGCACTTTCAAAGTGCGTATAAGTGTTTGACATCTGCATATGTGGAGCAATAGCGACTCTGGGGCCACTATCACCCTTTCCCTGGAATACTCAACAGTCTCTTGTCAGTACATCTTCCCCACTGTCACTGGTTCTCTGGAAAGGTAACTGACCTGGCAGTATGGTGGCCCCTTCCCCATTCCTAACCTAAGACTGTGCTGGTCCTCAAAAGTACCTATAGGGATAGAATCCAACTAAATTCCTTACCAGAATACACAAAAAACTCCACCATACGGCCTGCATCTGCTACTCCAGTTTCCATCTCCACCACCCGCCCACCTCACATTCCAGCTTTTGCACACCTTGTCGCTATTCCAGAATAACTTTCCCTTGTGTTGCTTAAAGATCCACCTTAAATATTATCTTTCCTGTGAGCCATTCCTGGCTTTTTCAGGCAGAATTAGTCCTTCCTTCACGGGGACACCTCTTGATGTTAGAAGTCTGTGACCCTCAGTTACCCATCCTTTTAAAATTTTTATCTGCCCTGGCACAACAGATACTCAATAAATACTTGTGGAATAATGAGAAAATGATTTTTTTTTTCTTTTTCATTTAATAAATATGTACTGAGTGCCTACTGTGTGCTGAGCACTGGGCTCACAGCAGTGAACAAGACCAAGTCCTTGTGGTTGATGCTGAATTTTATATAAGGCAGAAAAAAAAAAAAAAAAGGAAGATAATGCTGGGCAAAGAACATACAATTTCATATTATTATCCTTCCATTTTGTTGTGAAATAGTTTAAAAACTGATCATTATTGCGTTTCTCAAAAATATAAGCAAATTAACAATATGTACACGTATTCATTCTTCTTAATCTAAATGCTTAACACATATGCTTTGTCTGGGCACAAAGTTTATATTCCATCCATTATGCTAAAAAATTCCATTACAGTTCCTAAAATCTCAAAGTATGAAACAAGGTTTACCAAAGACCTACCACTCCCACATACATTCCTTAATCTGGAATATAGACTTTAAATTCAAGAAATGATGTCTTTGAGATTTCACAGTTACAGCAAAGCTTCATGTCCTAAATTAACTGTTCTATTAGTAGAGATTCATTCGATCACCAAATATTATTAAGACCCTGCTATGTGGTAAGCACTATCAAGACCCTCACAGAATTTACATTCAAGTGTCTGGAAGAACAGGCAGAGGATAAGTATTTGGTAAAATAAATTAGAAAAAATATTTGGACCTAGCCTTTAACCTTCAAGCAGCTCAGTCTACCTATCAGTAAACAAGTTTTTTTGAGCACCATGTTGCAGGCACTATGCAAGGCAGTGGAGACAGGAGCTGAAATAAATTTAATGAGTTATGAACGGCTTCTTTACCATGATATATAGACTAGAATGAAGTAGAAAATATAATAATACATAATAGATATTAATGATAAATATTGTTTCACAAAACTTTTGTTTCCCAGAAGCATAAGAATACTAGGTGGCAAATGTCAAATGTTTTCTTACTGTGAGTTCTGATCAAAAAGTCCAAAAAACACTGGCTAGTGAGATGTAAGATCAAATTAGAGAACTGAAAACACTTTTTGTCAATACATTAATCAAAGGAGCAGCAATTTTAGCATCAAAGGAGCTCCATAAAAACAGTTTTTTCTGTATCCCTAACACCTTTGACAGTGCCAGGCATAGTAAGCCATCAATAAATATTAGTTGAATGAATGAATGAATGCTTACTTTTTTTCCCCCAAGATGGGTGAAGAATGCAAGCCAAGTAAGATGCGGTTCCTACTGTAACATCTAGAAACTTAGAATCTAATAGGATAAGACGAAAATGCAAACAGAGCTAAAACAAGACAATATAAATGGCACCAGAGGAAAAATGCCAAGGAAGGTAGCAGATCCAAATGAGGGGGAGATAAAGAAGAGGTTCTACAGGAAGTGACTTGAACTGAGTACTAAAAGATGAAAACACCAAGGTCAAGGGTTTGGATCCTGGTACCAGCCAGCCGCCAAAAAAAGAGAAAAAAAAAAAAAAAAAAAGATGAGACTATTCTTACAGCTAAAGCGGGGGATGGAAGGGGGAAATGAGTGGACAACACCCCAAAGAGCCTCAGAAGAGCAATGATGCTTGATTCGGATGAGAGATACGTAAAGGGGAGTTCAGTTCAACTCTAGAGGCCAGGCTGAGACGTCCGTGCTAAATTCTTTTGGAAGATAATGGGGAAGTACTGAAAACTTCCGGGCAGGGCAAGTGAAACAACCCACGTTGTAGGAGAAAAGTACTGTTGTGCCCGGGACTCAGGAAGTCTGAGCTTTGTGACATTCTGAGGCTCTACCTGTGTGACCTTGGACAAATAACTCATTGACTGGCCCTCAGTTAAAATTGCGATAATGGAGAGCAGTTTGGCAAGCAGTTGGTACGGGCCAAGCAAGCCCTTTCTCTGCATTATTTATTTTATTCTCCCAACAGCCTGGTGAGGGGTTACCACGTCCACCTTGGCAGGAGGACTGAGGGCACTGAGAGGCTCCGTTTTCAGACGGGAAAGCAGGAGAAAAGACGACGCGTGGGTAGGTCTGCGTTAGGGACGTCAAGGGGTTCTCCGTGTCAGAAGTCCACAATGACTCCCGCAGGGGCTGAGCGGGGACAGACGGGAGGAGGTGACCACCAGAGAGAGGAGACGCCCGAAATGACTGAAGGTAGAGAAGTCAAGTCATGGAGAAAAAGAACCTATTCACTGCCGTCGAGGACATCCCGGAAAGTCAGCTCGTCCTTTCTGGGGACACTCATCGGCCTTAAGCAAGTCAGGTGCCTCCTCTGAGCAGCGGTGTCCCGCTCGGAGGTCTGCGAGATTCGCTGGCCCGAGGTGACATCTTAGCTGCCTCTCCACCCGGCCCGCGCCGCCCTTGGTGTCCTCTGACCACGGGAACCCCGGGCGCAGCCACGAGAGCGCCTCCCCGCGGCGCCCGCCCGCCTCGCCCGCCCAGAGGTCACGCAGCCCGAGGGTCGCTGGGCCTCTTACCCGGGCGTGCACCGTCCCCATAGTTCCCTCTCCAGCCGCCGCCTAGCAGAGCTGCCCGGGCTCGACCAAGGCTCGGCTGCTGAGGGCAGAAGGCGAGTCTGCGGTGGCGGTGCTGCTGGTCGGTGCGACTCCCACAAGCCCCCGGACGCAGAGCATTCGGGGGCGGCCATGATGCCCCGCCCTCTCCCCGCCTCCTAATTTATGATCCCACCGCTCATTGGCCCTTATCAGCCTGTGACCCGGATGTTCACACGGACGCCGGAAGCCCTGTGACCCGAAAGGGCGCAAGCGCAGAGCTTCCACTGACGCCCGCGAAGCTGCTGGCGCACGGAGGGCACGTGGAGGGCGGGTGTGCGTGAGGATCTGTTCCGAGCCAGGAGTCCAAGGTACCTGGGAGTAAGGCCCGCTGGCGGGTGCTGCAGGGCATCGCACAGGTCTCTCTGCCATCCGTCCTGGCATGCTGGCCCCGTGGGTGCTGTGCCTGTCCCCACACGCCAGTGAAGTCCCGAGGCTCGGTCTGCGGTCTATCTCATCAGCATCTGGAACTCAAACCGGACTGGTGCCCTGGCTCCTTCCTACCGTGGTCGCATGGACCCCTCAGTCATTGGAACCCCAAGGGCTCAGTTTCCCCGTTGTAGATGATGGTCGTATCTACTTCACAGGGTTGGATGAAAAGGGCGTATGTATGAGACGGAGTGTAAAGTTAAATAAAAGTGACAGGAGGTCATTGTTTTCTACTCAGTTTCTGCACCGGACTCCAACAGACCAGACTAAACATCAAAACCGTTATTCATTCAACTGCAACCAGTTAGTATGGGTGAGAGCCATCTGGATGGGGGCCAGTCACATTGGTGACAAGACAGCCATGGGCTTTTGGTGGTGGCAGAAAAAACTACCCCACCTCAGAAAAACACTATATAATCACTAGTAGTCACACATTGTGATAAGTGCAATGAAAGAAACAAATGAGACAACAGAGAATGAGAAAAGAGTAATTTTTAGTATCATATGAAGTTATGTTACCACTCCCTCGGGATAGCAGAAACATTGCACGTCCTTTTCTTCTCCCCACTTTTTCCCTCCCAGAGACCCTGACACCCTTTTCCATTTAAATTGCAGCACCCTGGGCCTCCAGCATCCCTGGGCTAAATATTCAAAGTCCACATTCCCCTTGCAGGTCCCTGCCCTTCCTTCATTGTACCCCCAGCAGGTTGACCTGTGTGTCTGTCTTCCCAGCTACAACATTAACCCCAGGAAGATGGGGACCTGATCTGTCTGGTTCACTCACAGAACCCAGACCCTAGTGCAGTGCCTGGCACTATGCACGGGTTTGGTGAATATCTGCTGAGTTACTGCTCTCCTACCCAGACCAGGGGGGATGGAGGCAATGCTCAGCTTCTGCTCTGAGCAGAAGCTACCCTTCCCCAAAGACAGGCGAGAGCTGGGAGGGGACCCAGGAGGGAAGACAAGAGGTGTTGAGTAATCTTCCCACTACCAGGCCACCAAGCCTTCCAGGATGCCTACAAGGCTGTCCTGACTTGGTCATTGCTATATTCTTGGCACTCAGAACAGTGCCTGGCTGAGTAAATAGTCGATGCCACCATCATTATGTTGTAGAGAAATGGAAGGTGACAAATTCCTCCTTCCCACCCGCAGATTGCAACAAGTCATAGCCAAATATTTGAGAGCCTCTTCTGTGAAAGGCCCTGGGCCAGGATGGCAGAGGGCACGTGAGGAACACAGTCACATGCTTTAGCCTTAAACAGATGCTGACTGTTGCAGTGTATATATTGTAACATATTACAGGCTCTGGGCAGTCATGCAGTGCCCCTGCCTGTTTAACTTTCTTTAACCTAGTATTGCCTGAATTTATTGGGTCACAGAGATGTTTTGGTTTTTGCTTCTGTGGCTTCAGTGGCCTTTGGCGGTGCTGTTCCCCAGTCCTTCTTGTGCTCCTTTTTAGGGCAAGAGGTAGAACTGCATTTCCCCACCCCCGTCCATGCAGCTGGATTTGGTCAAAAAATCATGAGCAGGAGGGATGTGTTGCTTCTTGATGAAAACCCCGCCATGGCAATTGGCGACCCTCTGTGATGGGACAGTATCAGACTGGGACCAGGAATGAGGACAACTTAAGACAGAGCCCAGCCAAGCCTGATGGGCATGTAGTGTGAGTGAGAAATAAACCTGGGGGGTTTTGTTAATGCAGCATAACCCAGCCTATTCTAATGGATAAAATCACCTAGTAGCATCTGCAAGGACACTCGCATTCCAGAAAACTTGGTTTACAAAGTGCTGATCTGCTCCAATTGGAAGTATAAATGCATTTAGTGACTGTGCTGGTTCCTTAATAAAATCAAATGTCAAGTCCCATTGCCCATGGGAGGGGAGGCTGGATCTTCCCACTGGAGTCACGTCCCTATTAGTTTGGGACACCCACAGCGTGGGCTCCCCAGGGCCTTCAGCCCTTGTTCGCCATTGTGTGGGGAGAGGGTTAGAGTATAATACCCTCCAAACTGGGAAGGAACTTTTGGACCGAAGGATGAGGCAGGCAAATTCACACAGTTTGCAAAAAGTTTTATTGAAAGGGTAACTTACATATGGGGAAAAGTTGCCTGCAGAGAAGAATCAGATGTGTGCAGCAGATGAAAGCTCTCTCTGGCTTGTAGGAAAGACTTATACAGCATAACTTCAAAGAAATAGTTTAGGAAAAAATGAATCTCCTGTGACATATGAAGCAGGGGGCTTGTGAAGTTTATGCACAGACAAGCGGACACCACGAGTTGCAAAAGTCCCCTAGTCCCTGAGCCCTACGTTCCTCTTATGCTGTCCCTAAGGTTACTCTGTAAGTGGTCAGTGGAACAAACGAATGAGGCTGAACAGGCACTCACATGGTGAGCGGGGCACAAGATGGTGTTAGACCTGCTCACCCTCTAACAGCCCCTCCCCAGGGGTGAGCACCTGAGGTGAGGGGCTTGTCCCGATCACTTTATCTCCCCGGCACCTGATGTCTGAGGAGTGGAGATGAGTGCGTGGGAGGCATTCCACAAGGCTGAGGCCCGCGTGGAAAGCAGGGTGATCCGAGGAAGAGGCTGTGGGACAGCAGGGGGAGGCTGGAGCCTCCGCAGGAAGGTGGCTGCTGGGTCCAGCCCGGGGGTGTGTTGGTCAGATCGGTCCCACAGCAGCAAGGAGGGCAGATGCACCCAAGGCTGAGAACGGGCCACGGGTCTCCAGCAGGAAGCTGTTGCAGCAGCCCAGGTAGAAAGTGCAGGGCTTGATCAGGACAGCAGCAGGCCAGGGATGAGGGCTAGATTCCAGAGACATTAAGTGGAGGCAGGTTTGGGGCCAGCCGGAGTGGGGTGGGGGACCTCCCTGAGTTCCTGGCTCAGGTGGCTTGGGGGTTGACAGAACTGAGGCGCTCTGTGCTGGGGGATTGATGCTGAGGTGCTGCTGAAGGCTGCCCAGTGGGTAGCACCAGAGACTGGGTGTCCTCAGAGTGGGAGAGGCCTTCCAGAAGCAGCTGTGCACACGCGGCAGAGCAGCCACATTTGAGCCTCGGGGATGAGCCTGGTGCCCAGGACAGAGACAGAGCAGCGTGCAAGTCTGGGGTCCCACAGGAAGGAGGGAGATTCTGAGAGGGTCTGGTCCACACAGATCAGGAACAAGCACGTGGTCCCTGGCAGCGTGGAGGCCACCTGGCCTGGCAGGGCCATCAGGGAGCGAGACCATAAACCCACGGAAGGGGGACAGTTTTAAAGAAGCTTGGCTGTGAGAGAAGGAGAGCACACCACACTCCTTGGTGAGGATGTAGAGACAAGGGAAAGCATTTTAAAAATCACATTTATTTTGAGCTATTTTTCTGATGCTGAAAGTATTTCATGTTCACAATAGAAATCTGGAAAACACATATAAGCACAACAAATAAAATCCAGTTATGAATAACAGCGTAATGATAACGACTGTGAACACTTTGGTATATACTGTTTCAGTTTTATTTCTATATATCCACACATATACATATATATGCCCACATTTTATTTTTCAACAAAATTGGGCTCATACTCTGTACCATGTTGTGCCATCTGTTTACCAAATAAAGCCTGGTGCTCCCTAACATTAAATGTACTAGACATCGATCATTCTTGAATGCAGTATTCCAAGCCCAAATGTAGCATAAATTAAAGGGAAGGCTTTATTGGACGAGGTGGGAGGAACTCACAATGTTTTCATATGCTGATGAGAAACTTCAGAGTCATGGCAGAAGAGGAGAGGCCTGGGGTGGGCGGGAGTGCCTTCTGGGATCCAGCAGAGAGGGCAGGACAGGGTAGTGCTTAAGGCACAGGTGGGGAGGGGAGCCTTGGCCATTTCTAAAATATTACACTTTTTAACTTCCTTATCTTAGTACATATTTTTTAAAAATTACACAACATATGCTCATTGTAAGAAGGGTGAATAATTTTAAAAAGCAGAAAGAAAATAAGTCCCATGTAATCCTATCAGCCATTTAACATATTTCTTTCCTGGTAATGATAGTAAAGCCAGTGTATACATCTGTCTGTATGGAAATACACTGGTTCAAGTGCAGTTCTATTTGCTAATGACCTAGGATGTGGTTCATCAGAAGAAAGCCTGCTGACGGGCCGGCCCGGTGGCGCACTGGATAGTGCGCCGCTTGGGAAGCGCAGCGGCGCTCCCGCCCGAGGGTTCGGATCACACGCACCCAAAAAAAGCTAGTAGGGAAACTTGCCAGAATTTGAACCCAGATCTGCCAAAACTCCAAAGTCAGACCATAATTGTGTCTCCCAGTGTGTAAATATCTATCAAATACTTTGTGCACATGTGTGAACATGCCAAACTTTGAATGATTTAAGTATAACCTGTATTTTAATACTTAGGACAGCATCATAAAATTAATTTCTAAATGAATATTGAAATTTATCCAGTTTCTATGTTTAGCAATTGGTGTTAATTTACCTCTCATAAGTGCTAGAAAGGTTCTACAATACCTCCTCCAGCCCTTTTATACTATTCAAAGCCTGCTGAGAAGCTTGGGAAGGAGGAGGGTGTGTTACAAGGAGTCTGGGTGGGTGTCAGGTGTGGCCTCTGCCACCCCCACTCCAGCTCTGCAAGGGGATCTGGTGCCTGGGTGGGTGGGGGAGCCCACCACTCACCAGCCCTCACCTCACTTAGGAAGCGGGCACTACCAGAACTGGAAAGCCAGGACTGAATCCAGAACTCCTGCCCCAGAGGGGACTTCTGTGCACTAGGCGAGGACTCCGGATTTTCACAAGTAGCCTCTGCTTTTGTGGAGTTCACAATCTCATGGCAGCTCAAGAGAACAGCTCACACAGAGTTTGCCCCTGGAACCACATTTTCTTTTAAAAGGTACATCTTCTCAGTAAAGCCTGAACTTGCCAGTTCTTTGACTTCAGGATACTTGCACAATGTAGGTGAGAGTGGTAACTGCCTTTGCCAACACTGAGGAGTTGGAACATATTGTTGTTTCTTTTTCCAGTTGTATATATTATACTAAAATGCATAAATAAGAAAAAAAACATGCATTTCACCTTCACTCATCTTACGCTGAGCTTGCTACCAGATTACCACACCTGGGAAAAGGTAGGTTCTCTCCTCAAGTGCTTTCTCTATCAAGGCTGGCGGAGTAGAGAGAAGCAAGGTGAGGAGAAAACAGGAAGATGCAAACAGAAAAAAGAACGCAGACCAGAAACACAGGGAACACAAGCCAAGTTCAAGTTGAGGGCTGCAGGAAAGTAGGCGGGACCTTCCGTTGTGTTCGGCTCCTGCCCAGGGGCCAGGGCGACTGCCCTGCACACTAGATTTTTTTTTTTTTCTTTAGGGCTTAATTCTATTAACATCTCATTGATTCACATAATACATAATTCAATAGATAATAAAATTCTCTTATATTTTTATATAAAACTCTTTATAAAATATTTTAGCTAGGTCAAAAAGGTGGTCTAAAATGTAAATAAGTTATTTTTAATGCCACCTGACAGGCAGTGCCCTTCTTGGGGAATAATTGCAGCCCCCTTCACCACCACCACACTGAGGCCAGCCCAGCCCTCAGCCACGAGCCCCCACCTGTCCAAAAGGTGACCTTTCCAGGAACCTGGCACTGGGACCGTCTAATCTTTGACAGGGCTGTGAGTCCAGTGACGGACTCTCCATGCTGCTTCCTGGGGCCATTTCCCAACCGAGTTAAATGATGCTTAAATATTAGATTTCCTTAAGTGCTAGACTTCCACACAAACCAAATGTAGCTTGCTAGCTTTTCATAACACCCAATCCATTGCCTTTGGTTTCAGTAAACTATAAATTTAGCACAGAGGTCATGCCTGTCACAGGCATGGAGTCATTACACAGCAGTGCAGAGGTAGCTGCACAAAGATTTGAAAGTCTCAGCCCCTTCAAGGGAATTTCCCAGACTTGCCTCCTCAAATGATTCAGTGACTCTTTTCTATTGGAAAAGTAGGGTCTACAGAGCATGCCTCTGCCCCAGCAGATACTTTGTTGCCCAAGAAGTAGGTCGGGCTGGACTTGAAGATGGACTGCTGGGTGGCCTGAGCTTTGGCCCCCACTGGACAGTCCACGGGGTGTGTATCTGGGTCACCGGGGGAGTAGGGAGTCCAGCTATGTTCCAGTCTGGGTGGGGACGCCTGCCTGCAGCTCGCTGACACTCGGGGTCTGAAACAAATGAAGAAAGCCAGCTCAGTGGCCCCTCCTGCTGCTCTGAGGTCTTTGGTCCCAGTGCGGATGAACTGATGCTTCCGGCCACTCAGCACACTGCTCTGGGCACCACGGGTGGTCCAGCCCAGAGCCACAGCTTCCTCCAGCCCTCAGTGCTGGGCTGATGTCACCATCCTGGTCCTCCAAGTCCATAGCCCTCCCAGTCTCCTGGACGTCTCCCCCTGGACAGCCACAGGCATCGCCCATCAACAAGTCCCTGATGGGGCCTATTGGCTTCCTCCAAACAAACCACCCGTTCAGTCCAGACAGGCTTGCCACTGACCCCTCCTTCTGTCCCTCGAGCCTAGGGAAGCCTCTCAATCCTACCAATTGTGTTGAGACCAGGCCCCCCTTGTCCTCGCTAGTGAGCCTGTTGCCAGCCAGGCCCCACAGTCCACCTTCCACATGGCCACTGCCATCATCTTCCCAGTGCAAATCAGGCCTTCATGCTCCCCTGCTTTTAACGCCTTCAGTGTCTGCCAATCACAGTAACAGCAGCAACAGAGGCCCCACCTCCTGAGTGTGCACCACATGCCAAGTACTGGCTAAGGGCTCTGGAAGCCGCACAGACACCCAGTGAAGGGATGAGACTCATCCCTGCTGGACAGGTGAGGAAACTGAGGCCCGTGATTCTTAGGGTAAGGCCCAATCCTCCTAACTGAAGCAAAGCCCTTCTTGCTCTGGACCAGAATTTTCAGAATTCAGAAAGTAGCGGTATCACCAGGGCCACCGTTAACAACGAAGACCACTGGTTCTTCCCCCAGAGACTGTGATCAGGAAGTGTGAGGTCACAGGACGGGGAATCTGCATTAGCAGATACCTCCAGCCCACACCAAGAAGGCTTGGCTGGCCCTGCCTCTCACTCGCTCTGCACCCCACCGCCCTCCCTGTGCTGGGGCCACCCTGTACTCCTTCTCTTAGGCAAAGCAATACTGATACTCCCTAACCCTCGCCCTGTCCCCTGCTTTATCACTGTGCTCTCTCCTTCTCTGCCACCAACACTGGGCTCAAATGGACATACCTGGCAGGAAGGCTCCCCAGGCCCCTGGGCAGGTGGGTCTGGGTTACAGATGTCAGCAGACATACTGGGGATTCTGATTGACTCAGCTGCTTCCCACAAGACAGGACCCCCTGCACCTACCCAGCGTTCAGTCAGACATTTCTAGAATGTTGTATGAGGCCTGATCAGATGAAGGGAGTGCCCATCCGGCCCACACACCCACAGCCAAATTACTTACCTGGAAGCAGGGAATAGATACATCATCATTTGAGCACAAAGCTGAGGGGTCACCCCCTGCAGCCACTGGATGTCCTTAGGGATGTCTGGAAACCACATCACCAGTCTGTGGGAATGAAGCCAAGACCATCCCCACACACATGTGAGCATCATCGTATCAGCAGGAAGACAAGACAAAAAGAGCAAAACAAAAACTAAATAAGAAGCAGTTCTCGTAGTTTTTTTCTCTTTAGCTCCTGGCCAGTATGCGGATCCGAGCCCTTGGCCTTGGTGTTATCAGCACCGCGCTCTCCCAAGTGAGCCACCGGCTGGTCCGAAAGCAGTTATCTTACAACAGCTCCCTTGTCCGGGTAAGCTGCAGTGTCCCCTCTAACCCCAATCTGACAAGTTCCCAGAAGGTGGATTTGGGATGTCACAAAAAAGATGAACCCACCTAAAATCCCTAAAGCAAAGTGAAGCCACTTTTGGTTCAAGAAAGCTCAGGGGGGCTTACATGGAAATAAGGAAACGGCCTTGATTTCCCAGGGCTCTACCTGTCTCAAAGAGAAGCGTGGCAGATGCCAGCTACAGCAGAGTATCTTGTGGTTGGTATCCACACTCTGCATGGAGGCTGCTGTGCTTGGTCATGTGCAAGCCCAGCAGGGGTACCACAGCGAGGCCTGACCACTGCCCCCCATAGACTCCTCATCCCTCAGACACAAAAAGGACCCCCACATCATGAGCTTTGATAAGTATCTGAACACAAACCTCAGCCCAGGGCAACAGTGTTGCAGGAAAGAGGGGCTGACTCTGGAGGGGGTGGAGATGGAATCTGGGAAGGCTAACCAAGGGAGAGAAGGGAGCTAGATTTTGAAGGAGGGCTTGAACGTTGAACGATGGACTGAAGGACATGCCAGACTAACTTGCTAACAAGAAGGCAATTCACTGATTCACTGCAGTGAATCTGAGGAAGGCTGACATATGGTAAATGCCCAGGATTCCAGCACACATGTGCCTGCCTCCAGTCCTGCCCAGCATATCGTGGATACAGCAAAAGTGCAGACCTACAAGAAGTGATAATTCTGCAAAAGCAATGAGAAAGGGAGGAAGCTGGGCAGAGGTTACCAATGAGCAACAGATTTCAATAGAATCCTGGGCCAATACAGAAGGGGAGGCGGCTGATGATGGAACAGGCAGAGCCAGACCCTCCACCCGTCCACCTCTGCAGAGCATGGGGGGCATTTACTCAAAACCTGATAGTTCAAGCAACCCTCTGGGGAAAGGAAGGGCTTCTAGGAAAGAGGTAGCACCTCAAATTGACCTCCCCACCTTCTGGCAGTGGGAGGCCCCCCAGTCACTGCCTGGGAGCTCTGCCAGGTGACCCCCCTACCTCTTCTCACACTGAGCTGCCTTGTAGGGCAGAGACCTGACTGGAAAGCAGACTGGTCTCACCATAGCACAGGAAACCCAGCCCTGCAGTCCTTTGTGTCTACACAGGAACCAAGGACCACCCGGCACATGCCAAGAAGGGATAGCATGAAAGAGAAAGATGAGATAAACAGAAAAACTGACCCAAGAAGAAAGAGAGAAGGGATGAGTCAGAGGACCGCAAATATGTCAAGAGAATACTACATCCATAAAACAAGAACAGAATGCTAAGAAAAAAGAACCAGCAGGGAACAAGAGAGCACTCTTGGGGACTAAATTATGCTCACTGAAATCAAACACTGTAGAATAGAACTGGAAGATAACATTTGAGGAAATCCGTCAGAACAGAGGCAGGAAGATAAAAAGAGATGAAAAATATAGACAGAAAAGTCAGTCAGAGAGACAGGAATACAACCTAGGAGGCCAAACGTCTTATTAATATAGAGCTTCAGAAAGAGGGGAAAAAAAAAGGAAATTGGAAGAATTACAGAAATAACAACAGAAGATCATTTCCCAGAGCTAGAGAAAGACAGAGGCTTTGACTCTAAGAGTCCCCGGGAACTGCCCAGCTGAATGAATGAAATGAACTCACAGAAGACGCAGCCTCATAAAATTGCAGATTGAGGGCTAAAAAGACGGTCCTAAAGGCACTCACCTACAAAGAAGTGAGAACGTGGCTGTACTATACTCCTCATCAACAATTCTGGATGGAAAAATGTCTCAATACTCTGAGAGGAAATAATTTTCAGCCTGCGATTCTATACGCAGCCAACCCATCAATCAGATGTGACAGAAAATAAGCACGTTTCCCGGCATGCATAAATTCATAAAGTTTACTCGGGAAATCCTTGAGAATTTACTTGAGGCCCGCTCCAGAAAGACAACAGAATACGCCAAGAAAAAGGAAGATACAGGATCCAGGAAGCCATGGGACCAAGGACAGGAGATGGCAGGAGAAGGCTGTGTCGTGGACACCCCAGGGCACCCACAGCTGGAGCTGGGGGACTAGGAGAAGTCCCAGGACAATTGACAGGACCAGAACTTCCACATGATCTTAAAAAACAACTGCTGATGGGTCACTTGTTCTCCCTCTCTCAGGAGCATTTCCCCAGGAATCCAAATCCCTGCCCCTCGAAGAACACGGAATCTGGGGTTATTTGAACAGCTTAAGTGTTAAATCACCAAGTCCAGGGCCCAGTCCACTGACCTCTTCCTAGCAGGCAGGTCTGTGTGCCTTGTGCCTCCTCATGCAGTCAAGCTCTTTGGTTCCCCCTTTTTTTTTTTTTTTTTTTTTTTTTTTTTT
>NW_007728500.1:160818-173102 GCF_000696425.1 Galeopterus variegatus
GGCGGGAGCGCCGCCGTGCTTCCCAAGCGGCGCACTTATCCAGTGCGCCACCGGGCCGGCCCTTTGGTTCCCCCTTTCTTGAACTTCCTACAGGCCCTTGTTCCCCCATTCTTGACATCTCTTAGCTCAATTTTTTCTTCAGACCAGGGTGATTTTTTAAAAATCAAGTGTCTTCCATTTCCTGAAAACCCACCGAGGTAGATTTTCTCATCCAGATATTACAGATGAGAATTCTGAGGCTCAGAGAAGTTGAGTGACTTGCCTGAGGTCACACAGCTTAGGAACTGCCGAGTCCCGGTCTGTTTCTAAAGCCCATACTCTTCGTTAGTATAGTGGTGAGAAAAATAAATCAATAAAGCCCATACTCTTTTGTCTGTCATCTAATTTTTGCTATCATTATTACTGTCTTTTTTTTTTTTTTTTTTTTGGTGGCTGGCCACCTGGATTGAACCTTGGACTTTGGTGTTCTCAGCACCATGCTCTAACCAACTGAGCTAACCAGCCAGATTTACTGTTATTATCATTTGAAAACAGAAATCAACGACACCACTAACTGGATGCTACTATATGACAAGCACTTCACGCACAGCACATCACTGAGTCTCCTGACTATCCCCTGGCGTAAGGGATTTCTCTTACAATCCCATTTTCTAGATGGGAAGCTGCAGCACAGAGAGGTAAATTTAGTTGTCCAGGGTTACACAGCTTGGTAAGTGATGCAGCCAGGATTTGAACCGGGGTAGTCTGACTCCTGAGCCAAGCTGCTGACCACTCTGCCCCTTGTGTCAGAGGGAGCCCGAGCAGTAAGTTCTAGGAACATCTCACTCTGAACTCCTGATTGCTGACTCTGAATCCTATTAAGAAACTATGACTACAACAAAAGATGGAATACTCTACTACCTTAACATGATTTTTGCAAGGGGAACAGGCCTGAGGGACAGCGAGGACCCTGTTTCTAGACCTGGTCCTCCTACTAGCCAGCTCTGTGACCTCAGAGCTGTGACCCAACCTCACCAGGTCTCAGTTTCCCCAAGCAATCATAAGAAGCTGGACCAGATGCTATGTGAGGCCATTGCCAGCTCTGAGTCCCCTGGGAGGTTTCAGAGCTCACAGTGAATTACAGGTGCATGTGGCTCTATGGTTGGTTGGCAACTTTCAGGGGTGCTGTATATAGACCATGAGCTGCCTCCTGCGGTCCAAGGAGCCAAGCCCTGGGCTCAGAGCCCTATATGTGTTATCTCATCTCACACCAACCCTGTGAGGAAGGCACAGAGCTACATAAAACACTCACCTCTGGATAAAGGCAATGGCAGATTCCACAGGCAGGGTACAGGGCAGCATCACATAGGACAGTATCCTGATGGGTAAGAAGCTACAGATCTTGCTCACATATCCATCTCTGTGTTTCATTGCTCCAGTCATTACTGGAAAAGACAATTTGGAGACATATCTCTCACCAGTGTGAGAAACCACACCACCTTACTCCACCGATGCTTGGAATTTCTATGAAATACAATAATCCTGGCAGCCAAAGAGTAGGACACATTCACACAGGAGACAGGAGGTGAGGTGTAGCAGGCTGTTCCTTTTACAGCGAGGGTGATGTAAAGATCAAGTCAGGAGCCCAGCCCAGGAGGCCCGTGATGGCATGCAGGACACAGGGCTCCCCACAAACAACCCTCTTAAATCAACAAGAACATCAGCAGGAGTGAGTGAGCTTCTCAGACAGCACCAGCTGTGCACGCTGCTCCCTGCACCCTCAGCTGGGTTCCACCTCCTTCCTCCCAGGGCCCCCGCCTTTTCTCTCCCCTCTCCACCGACCTCAGGATGCCTCAAATCATACTAATATGGGCAGCTGCGTCTCCCAGCTCTTAGGATATTAGCACCCCATGGGCTAGGAATTGTGTCTGACTCATCTTTGAATTTCTCCAAATGCCTGACTCAGAAGCTGGTATGTGCATTCACCTATCTGTCTGAGTCTATTCGGGCTGCAATAATAAAGTACCACAAATGGGGCGGGTTATAAATGAGCACTTATTTCTCACAGTTCTGGAGGCTGGGAAGTCCATGATCAAGGCACCAGCAGATGTCCTGGTGTCTGGTGAGGGCCCACTTTCTCACGAATGGTGCCTTCTGTGTCCTCACATGGTGGATGGGACAAGGGATCTCTCTTGGGCCTCTTTTATAAAGGTGCCAATCCCTGCTCACCTCCCAAAGGCCCCACCTTCTACCACCATCACCTTGAGGGATTGAGATTTCGAGATATGAATTTTGGGGGGGACAAACATTCAGACCATAGCTCTTGTCCATTCAGTATTTGTCGACATTATAAAATGTAGCACCATTCAGGGGAGATTCAAAATTGTGGGTTTGGGGGAAGGCGGAATCAGAAGCAGCAGCTCCAGAGAGGAGGCTGGAGATGGGTGGAGAAGAGCAACCAGAGAGCTGTTCCGAAGGAATGGGCCGAGTCCCAGAGGTAGGACCCCCGTGCCCCTGGGGTCCACACAGGAGGAGCTCAGGAGTGAGGGAGACACAGCTGGAAAGGCGAGTGCAGGGCCCGGCTGCTGGAGTGGTGAGCCTGTGCGGTCAACCCCGATGGGCTCGGCTGCCATTGGTTTTCCTCCTGGTCATGCCCCCGTGGGAAGGGAGGCCAGCGAGGCGCAGGGCTGGGTGAGAAGCCTGTCCCCATGGCTCCACCCCACCGCTCCCCATGTGGCAGCGTCACCCTCCTCCATGACACACAGGAGAGAAGCCCTTCCACTCTCTCAGCACTCACAGGAAACCCACACGCTGCCACCCCCACGGAGCCGGTACCTGTGGTAAGCTTGGGCGAGAGGGTCTCCAGGATGCTGTCATCCCAGGGCAGGATGCTGAGGCGCAGGTGCTCCAGCAGCTCCTCTTTCTCAGGCCCTAGCTCCGCGGCCACCGGCCCTGGGGAAGACTCTGGGCTCTTTTCTTCCCAGCTGGGCACAGCAAACTCCGACTCCACCTCTTCTGAGGATAAATTCAGGCACGGCTGGAGCTTGTTACAGATGCCTACAAAGGGCACAGAAAACAAACCCATCACACAAACGGGGAAGCGGGTCATTACCCACCCACCGCCCACAGAATTATTGGGCAGCCACGAGGGAGCCATTTTCAGCTACACACAAGGGGAGTGGGATGCAACAGGGACAGCCCTTGTAACAGGGAGAAAGAAGTGTGGGGCTCTGAAGCCGGACAGATGTGAGTTCAGCTCCTGGCTCTGTCACTCACTAGCTGCGTGGGCTCTACCTCCCCATCCGGATTCATGAGGTTGAAAGACAAGGATTGTAATTAATTTCTAACTACTGAACCACTGGGTAAGCCTGTGTTCCAGGCCCTGAGCCAGGCACTTCACCATCAGGCCTTACAGCAGCTGTTCCTCGGCTACCGTTATCAGCATCTCCATTTCTCAGCTGGGGAATCAGAAGCACAGAGAGGGCAAGAGATTTGTCCACAGCCACAGAGCCAGTATGTGCCAGAGCTGGGACTCGAAGCAGGGTCTGACAGCAAAGGTGGCACCCTGACCACACAGCTATGAGAGAAGCCTGAAATAAGGCAGTGCCATGCACCTGCACGTGCCAGACCCTGCCCAGGTGCCGTACTCAGCCACTGACACCAGGGAGCGGTCCCCACTCTCACAGAATTCCCACGCTGGGTTGGGGCAGGGGACAAGTCATTTCTGATGCACCTAGCTCAACTCTCACTTCCAACCTCAGGTTAAAAAGACCAGGGACTGCTCTATGACAGCTGCACCTTGCTCCCCAAGGGACCTCACAACTGTGCTTCCCAGATCTCTCCCTCCTCACCCTCAAGAACGTCACTTTCCCGTAATACGCTTCAAAGAATCTGCTCCCAGAAAGATGTTGCCTTAGGACATGGAGCACAGCAGCTTTCCCCCAATTCCCTCCCTCTCGTGTGCCCTCAACCAGTGAGCAGAGTCCCGTCTTGCCTCGTCCCAGGAGTTCAAGCCAAAAGCTGAGATCACCCTCGAGTCTACCTTTTCCCAAACCTCCTGGGGTCACTTCCAAGTCCTGTTCCCTTGGGCACCTTCAAACTGGTTTCCTTCTTACTACCCTTGCTTCCAGGATGTCGGTCTCACCCTTCATGCACTGCAGTCAGGGCCTTGCAAAGCTCTTCTCCAGCCCTCCCGCCCCCCTCCTGCTTCAGCAGCCTTCAGTGGCTCCCTATTGCTGCAGGAGGCAAACCCTCACCATGTCTCCAAGGCCCAGCCCCACTCCATTTTCATTTATCGCCATTCCTGTCCCCTCTTCTCCATCCAGCTCTGTGTCCCTCCCCCCCACCCTGTCCCACTCCAGCTCTGCAGGCCTTTGTTCCATCCTTTCTGTGTCCTGCAGGTCCCCCATCCATGTCCCCCATGCCTAGAGCTCTCCCACTCGTCCCCAAAGTCTTGATGTGGAAGACTTTGGGGAAGTCTTCCTTCTGGAAGCCCTACATCCCCTCCATCCCCTCAGACCTTGGAGATTGCTCCTGCATGAACGTACAGCATCCTGTATCTTCCTGTTGGCACACTGTCAACCTCCCATCTACTGTCTGCTCACTGCTCCCAAGAGACTGGTAGGGCTGTCATCTCTGTTCACTGCAGTGTCCCTAGAGCACAGCCAATTGCTTGGCACCCTGAAGGTGCACAATGAACATTTTCTGAGTAGGTCAACCTCCCATCTACTGTCTGCTCACTGCTCCCAAGAGACTGGTAGGGCTGTCATCTCTGTTCACTGCAGTGTCCCTAGAGCACAGCCAATTGCTTGGCACCCTGAAGGTGCACAATGAACATTTTCTGAGTAGATAAACACAGTCTCCATGGTCTTGGCCAAAGACTAATTCAGAGGATCCATACATCAACCAACTTTCAGTATCAAAGAAAAATAGCTCCAAACACGTCTATCATTTGGTTCCACCCTAATATTCCCAAAGCTTGACTCCCCCAGCCCAGAGGATCCAGGCTAACTGGAAGGCAGGAATGTGGCCTGGGAAGCAGTACCAACTGATCTAGGTGCGGGACCCATGCCTGGCTGGAGACAGGGATTCTGACTGCTTCTTCTGGGCCCAGTCCCAGAAACCCCGCTTAACTTCAGCCCTTGTCAAACTAGAGTTCACAAGAGTTCACGCAGAAAAGAAGAGCAAACAGCCTTCAGACCAGGTGGCACTGGGGAGGGAGAGAGCCCTGGAGTCGTGACATCTGGTTGAAATCCCAACTCTGACCCGTGGGGTGGGGTGGGATGGGATGTGCTCCTCTCCAAGCCTCAATGTCCTCATCTGTAAAATGCGGCAAAGATTTCTTATTTCACGGGGCTAACGAATAAGTTGAGCCCTGAGTGGTAGAACTAAGATACATCTCCAGTTACCAAGACTGTTAAAAAGCTTATCAAAAGGGCCCATCTGATCCCTCGTGCATACATACCCCTCTCTTCCAAGAACCTTAAGGCGTCTAAATATCCGCGAAAGGAGATCTCTGCGTGCACCTGTGAGCAGATCAAGCCAGTCAAATGCAGAGCAGAGTCACTCGGTGCCAGTTACTTAAACATCACGTGGAGACCACAGCAGAGGGCTGAAAGCATCCCACAGGCTCTGAGCCACTGGTGTGTGCCGAGCACAGCCACTGAGGCTGAACAAGAGACCCGTGCATCCAGTAGACAGTGTGCTCCCAGTAGACAGTGTGCTCCCAGTAGACAGTGTGCTCCCAGTAGACAGTTTCCTGCAGGACTCGGCTTGAATGTCCCCCTCCACGGAGACTTCGCTCATGCCAGCCCAGTAGACAGTGTGCTCCCAGCAGACAGTTTCCTGCAGGACTCGGCTTGAATGTCCCCCTCCACGGAGACTTCGCTCATGCCAGCATGACAGGTGCTTGTTTCTCTGGGCTCCTTCAGTCCCAGGACAAGCCTGCATCCTAACAGATTTTGGGGCCTGTTCTAGTTGTCACTGGGACAATAACAATCACCTCCTCTACTAATCTGCATATAAATCACACAGGAAAATAAATTTGGTTGTGTCAAATAAAAATTATAGGAGGCCATTGTTCTGGACTAAGCTCCAGCCCTAGGGTGCAACAGACCAGACTAAAAAAAATCATCATGGGGTCACCCTTGCTAAAGTTCCATGTCATCAAATCCAAAGTAAGTTGTTGTCTGACCTACCGAGAAATCAGGTGAGAGAGGTAATGGCCAATTTCCCAAACAGGCCAGTTTAAACTTTTTTTTTTTTTTTTTTTTGGTGGCTGGCCAGTACAGGGATGGAACCCTGGACCTTGGTATTATCAGCATCACACTCTAACCCACTGAGGTAGGCGACCAACCCCTGGTTTAAAACTTTAATCGGCATAATGGAATTCCCTCTGCTTTAACCCTAACACAAAAAAAGGCAGCCTCAGGAGTGACCTGATGTTAACAGATCAGTTATTTCTCTATTGTTCTATCTCCCTGGCCCTACCTTGCGAGAACAAGTAACCTTGAAAGGTCGAGGGACAGCAGCTTTGGAATTATTCTTAGTCCTTTGCTCTGCTTTCTGCAGCCCTTCTCTATAAAGCCAACCTCTTTGGCACACTTATTCTATTTGTCCACCTGAGGAAGGAAACTGAGGTACAGCTTAAAGAAGAGTTTATCTGAGCCGATATATGAATGACTGCAGCCCAGGAAACACCAGGTCACCTTGGGAAGTGCTCCGAGGGACAAATGGGGCTTGATATTCTTATAATCACAAAAAGGGGAGGCAACAGGGAAGGATAACCCCTTAATCAGGCTTGACATTGGTTGTCCAGCACGACGTGAGTTAGTGGTTGGTCAATGGCTGCATGTTGCTCTTTAAACAACTGCTGAATCCCTAAGGGTCACATCATTCCTTTCAACATTCTTTAGGTTAATTCATAGCTCTACGAGCCGATACCATGTTTGGTCTCTAGGCTCAAAGAAAACTGTTTAGCAATGTTCCAGGACATGGGGGATGTGACTACTGCACTCACCCCACATCCCAGGAGCTTGGGAACTTAGCTGACCTCAGTTATTGAAGTCAGAGCAATTTTCAATGTATCATATTTTATTCTAGAATCACACATAAAGCCAATTGAGATCTTTAAACTAAATTTGTTGTAATTTTGTCCTCTGATCATTGTAGCCGCCCCTCTCCCTTGGAGCCTGGACTGTGGGTGCCCATCGTATTGAACAGCCTGACTTCTCTCCAGGAGCCCAACTACTGGTGTCCACCGTCTACAGAGTTTCTTACTACATTAGAGTGGTTAAGCATACTAAAACAACAAAAATCAAAAAAGGTTAAAACACTAAATATGGTGATTGAAATAACAATCATTCTGGTAATTAAACAAATGAAAAATCCTAATGCCTAGGCTGTACCCCCTGATGACTTAAACCACAGTTCCTGGAAGTGGGATCTGACCTTCAGGGCTGTGTGTATGTTACCAGGTGATTCCCATCATCAGGCTGGTGCATCACTGAGCAGGGACGAGCAACTTTTCTCTGAGTTAATCATCAGTGACAAGGTCTGTTTCTGTTTGTACAGAGAACAACTGGTATCTCCTGGCAAATAGCGAGGTAAAGAAGAGCTACACCCCAGATAATCCCCTTCCTCACTCACCTTGATATCTGGGGGGAGGAACGTCCTGGATAGAAGAAAGGTGTTCCCTGAGCAGATGCGTAGACTGAGGTGGCCAAAGTTCATGTGAAGAAAGTTCGTGGACTTGACTTTAGGGCAGATGTCATGTTCGCCATAGAAGGGGCACACGGTGATAGTCGTTTTGGAATCAATGTATGGCATGTTGTCACTCAGTCCTCCATCCACGTATCGCTTTTAAGGAAGGGGGAAAAAGGCTTTGATATTGTCCAAAGCTCTGGGCTAGTGTTTAACGTGTTGTCAGATTATGGGCAGAGGCTTCTCAGAACCACAAGCAAACTGATACAGTGAGGGGGGGACAGCAGCTTTTAAATCATTCTTTCAACAAATCCTTACTGGGCATTTTTGTGCCAGGCCAGGCTCTACACTGACACTCAGGGTAGCTGTATAATGTTATACAGTGTGTGCACTGCACAAAAAGTGCCTGGCAAAGAGGTAGGTGGAGACTGGAGTGCAGCCCACATTGTGCTGGCCAAGTCCTAAGGCCAGGTGGGCACCCATAGGTATGCCCCTACCTGTGTGCATAAAGGGGCCATGTACACTAGGGATGCTCTGTGCACTGGGGAGAGAGTGTGATGTAAACTCTGCCCCAGAGGAGTCAGGTGATCATGGGTTCAAATCCAGATCCCCTTGCTGCTTGGGAAATCTGAGACAAGAGATTGAACCTGTGAGCCTGTCTCTGCCCCTCCTCCCAACACCTTGAAAATGAGAAACAACATCTGAGGGACTTTTGATACATAAATGAAACAGTGAACCCAGGACCTAGGCAGCTCTCAGAAGATGATCTCTTATTCCTTCACAAAGTGGCTTTTTGGATAAATTATTCTGGGGGTGAGTTTTTCTTTACCTATTTTCTTAAGCAACATTAGTGCCCACAGCTAAGCCGGGGCAGGTAGACTTTGCTTTGCTACAACTTGGACAGAGTCTGCACCTGTGAAATCAGTGTCTGACATGATTCCCAGCCCAGCTGTCAGGAGCCCACAGGGAAGGCCTGCAGAAGACTACGACTGAAAGCCTTTCCCTAGCCAACACTTCTAAATGGAGAAATTTCAGAGCAACTTCTAAAAGGAGAAATTTCGGAGCAGGGCCTGGCCTGAAACAAGTCCAGAAAAGAATCCGGCATGTTTAGCAACATCCTAGCCATGAAGACATTCTTGCTTTGAGTCCAAAAATGATCAGATGTGAAGACAGCAACATTTTCAAAATTGTAGCCACACAATTTCTACGGCACATGTATGAAGGCATCACAAACCTCACTGACATAAGGGGACAGGGGACCAAATGTCAGGAATCTCTAGTGAAGACTAAGGAGGGAAGAAGCAGACTGATCATTTGTCATTCAAGGTTTAATCTAAAGTCTGATTATTCCTCTGTCAGATATAATTTTTCCATCATTTTGAACTTTTCTATAGTAATGTTTTGAGTCTGCTTGGGTTGAATCTCAAGAATAATTTGTTCTACTTTTCAGCAGGATCCCTCTGGATCGTGCGTCCACTAGAGCCGGAGTGGCCTGGGGGAAGTGGGAGGATGATGATGATAATCAAATAACCCACCTTTACCAAATCCACGTGTCAGGCTCTGTGCTAAGCCCTTTACCTGCATTGCTGCATGTAATTCCCACATCAACTGTGATATTGCACTACTGTTAATCCCCGATTTGCAAATCAATCTCAGAGGGGTTAAGAGATGTGTCCAAAGTGGCCCAGGTATTATGTGATAGAGCAGGCATTCAATTCTTGGTTTGTCTGCCATGCAGAGCCTGGGGCAACCACTTCATCACTGTAGGCCTCAGTTCTCTCATCTGTGAGTAGGGATGAGATTGCATCTGTCAGAGAGGTGCTCTGACACACGAGTGAGGCTCAGCGTAACCTGCTCTGCAATGTGAGGAGGCATCACTATTAAAGCTTTCTTCCTGATCTGAGACAGTGGGATGTCATGTCTTCCTTCCTTAGAACAGAGTTTCTCAACTTGACGCTACTTACATTTGGGGTCAGATAATTCCTTGTTGAGGGGGTGCTGTCCTGTGCACTGTAGTACCTTGAACACCATCCCTGGCCTCTATCCACCAGATGCCAATAGCACTCCCTCAGTCATGACAACCAAGACCCTCTCCGGAAACATCCAGGTGTCCCCTGGGGGAGGCCCAAGGCTGCCAAGTGCCCCAGCCCAGAGCCAGCACCTAGTCCAGAGCCTGCAGAACAAACACTTCAAACAAGCAAATCAGTCAACCCATATATTCATTGAATTGAACTAAATCTTAGCACGGTCAGCAGCTTCTGACCAAAGCCATGTGCTAAAAAGGACAGAGCAGGACCCAGAGGGATTATAACTCTCAACCAGGAGGAAAAACCAGAGCTGTGCACTGGGGAGTCAGGGATCATCACTGTGACACGGTTGGGTGCCTTTTTGCTGAGTTCTGGGGAAGTCGAAAACCTACACAAAGCCACTGGCAGGACAAGGTGTACCACCTGGGCCAAGTTGCGGCAACATCAGAATGCAAAACATGTTTTGGGGGCTGGCCAGCCAGCTCAGTGGGTTAGAGCATGGTGCTGATAACACCAAGGTCCAGGGTTCGATCCCTGTACCAGCCAGCCACAAAACAAACAAAACAACCCAACCAAACAAACAAACAAAAAACATGCTTTGGTCACTCAGTGGCCAGGCCTGAGTGGCCCTGTGGACCCCTGTCCTGCACCCTGACCCACGAGAGCTGCCCTGCAGTGAACAAAGACACGTCCTGTCCCAAGGGAAGCAGCAGAGAGGCCTGAGCACAGGCTCTGGCTATGCGCCCTTGGGTAAGTCTGCTTCTCAGTTTCCCCACCAGCCACAGGGGATGAGTAATCACATCCCCTCCAGCAGGAGGACTCAATGAGAACGCACGGGTGGCACCTGCCTGGTATCACATGCTCCCTACAGGCGCGTCCCTTCTGTGACTGTGTTATGCCTATGCTACCTATTGGGCTTTATCAGACATCCTGCTGCTATTCTCATGAGTTCAAAAATGATCCTAAAGGGTTAGCATTTTTTTTTGCTACCTATTGGGCTTTATCAGACATCCTGCTGCTATTCTCATGAGTTCAAAAATGATCCTAAAGGGTTAGCATTTTTTTTTCTTAATCCAAAAATCCAAAAAAGGCTAATATTTTAGAGACCAAACATTCTCTTGTGCATCAAAAGATGGCAAAACAAACTAAAGCAAAAATCCATATTAGGCCAGACTTATAGATTATTTTTTTGGTTTAGAAAATATATGACTGTTACATTTATTTCCCCCTAAGAATAAAGCTTTCCCTTATATGAGTAACAGATTCTTAAGTGTCTTATACTTTAACTAGGCCACTAGGAAGCAATCTCCAGTGTCACATGCAGATTAAGTGAACCAGCCAGTTTACCGTACAGATGGCGAGATAATTAATTACACGTGAAGTCAGTTTTGCTGCCCGAGCAGCCTGGAAGTGGGGACAGCTATGGATTCTCTGTCTGAAAGGCTGAGAGGCACATGGCTCTGCTTTTGGATTTGGACAGGGCCCTGGGGTGCCTGAGTCTGTTGCTTTGCCTCCTAGGCAGGAGCAGCAGCACATGCGCACTTCAAAAGGAAAGCCCCAGGACTCAGCTCTCATAGCCCCAAAGCAGACTCACCACACCTCTGAAGGAAGGAGGGAAGAAGCCGCAGAAGAAAGGGATGAAGCAGGAGCACAGCAGGGCCTGCAAAGACGAAGACAAGAGGGAGTGAGGCCACAGCCCAGACGCCCCACCCTTCCATTTCCCTGGTCCTTTCTTAAGCCTTCTCCGAGTGAGCAGGCCAGCAAATCTGAAATGCTCTCTGCACAGAGCAGGTGCCTTAACAAATGGGTGGAACGAATGGTCAACCAACATACACACTTGTGCTTCAGGCCTATGGGTCTTAGCTATAGCATAAGCTCCTCAACAATAGTCTGTGGACTTCAACTTCCAGTCCTTGCTCCCCATGAGAGCCACACGGGGCCATCACAGGAAGGACCAAGAGCTGCTGACTCATTGACTGGAAGGGGCTAGATCAGCATCGCAAATGCTGATATTCGCTAGAATCACCAGAGAGTGTGGACCCACAGATTCTGTGCCCCTCCCCTGGGATTCTGAGGCACCAAGTGGGAGGTTGTGGAGCATACCAACATTAAAGAGCAAACATAGTTTTAGCTGGGCTGAAGCCTGGTAGTTTAAGGTATAGTCTAACTTTTTAGAATTGCCATAGAAATGCTAAGCTTGGGAAAAAACAGAAAACTTTCCCAGGACTAAAGTCTCTGTTGTAGATTAAAAATTGTAACATAGCAAAAATGCTGACTCTAAGGGCAGATGTTCTTGGTGCAGCTCAACCTAATGATTGTTGCCATGACAAATATCTTACTGCTCCTTTCGTAACCACCTGTGTTCCTTTTCTGTAACTTTCTTGCCTGGAGAATAAAAACGGAGGGAGAGGGCCGGCCCAGTGGCGCACTTGGTAGAATGCGGCACTTGGGAGCGTGGCGGCGCTCCCGCCGAGGGTTCAGATCCCATATAGAGACCGGTCCACTCACTGGTTGAGCGCGGTGCGGGCGCGACACCGAGGGTTGCGATCCCGTTACCGGTCACAAAAAAAGACAAAA
>NW_007728500.1:173134-184288 GCF_000696425.1 Galeopterus variegatus
GAGGGTTGCGATCCCGTTACCGGTCACAAAAAAAGACAAAAAGGGGGAAAAAAAAAAAAAACGGAGGGAGAGAAAACCTGATTCAGGGTTATTTTCTGAGGAATGCTTTTCTCTTGAAGGTTCTGAAATTAACCCTTTTGGGCCTCTAACTGCTCAGAAGAAATGGGCTTTGAGTAGTCCTTTGCATCTCTGTCACCCTGGGAGAGGTGACAGGAGGTGGGGCCCAAGAGAGTCTGCATCAGGGGGGATTAATGGGACAATCCTAGGACCACACTTCAAGAAATGCCATGACCCAGGACACAATACAGATTCACTGGGAGAATGGATTCATGTGGGGACAGACAGGTGCCAGCTGTTTAGAAAGAGCTTCGGTAAACAAGGTTAAACACAGGACGAAACTGACTGCTGGGCCAGTGCTTCTGTGTGCCAGGCTGCCGTCTTGTACAGACCAGACCTATGCTAAGTACGAGGTAGTCATTCATCCAGGGAACTCTTATGAAAAGCATTTGCTAAATTAAATGGTATTTTGATAAGGCAAAATTCCCTTCTCTGTGCTAGACCCTGAGGATAGAGGCAAATAGGACACGTTTCCACCCTTGCGGGGCTTCCCTCAAGAAGGTGTCCTCAGTACAGGACAAGCATAGAGAGAGGTGAGGTGAGTGACGCACGTAGGACAGGCTGATCATGAGCCGAGTCTTGAAGGAGGGGGAAGAACTACTTGAAATTGAAACTGTCCTGGACCATTCGGGGATTACAGCCGCTGTGGACCCAATCACGGAAGCACACGGAGTTTGTCTCACTCCGGCAGCCCTCTGCTGCTTCTAAAACCAATGCTCCTTCCTACTTAACCACACCCAGATAAGCAAACTGCTTACATCCACGACTTCATCTTTGGACTGAAAATCTGACACCAGCACATTTTCCCCATCAGGCACTCTGGTGAGCGACACGCACATTTTGCCGGAGACGATTTGGTGGATATTGGCTGGGAGGTGTTTGTGGAGACGATCTTTGATGCACTTGCTCAGGTTGAAGGACGGATGGAGGACGCCAAGGTTCCGTCTCTTGACCATCTGGATCATGTCCAAGAGGATCTGCAGAGTCTGGTCTGGGGGCAGGAGACAAATCCATGAAAGAATGTAGCACACTGGAGACAGGGATTTTTTTGGCAAGACCAGACACCAGATGTAAGGAAACTGCCAACCTTTTTTGAGACCTGTGCTATCTAACACAATAGCCACATGTGGCCACTAAGCCCCTTGAATCGAGATGTGTGAAATACACACTGGATTTCAATGATTTATACTCATTAGATGTGAAAATGGTGATATTTTGGATATCCCTGGCTCAGTGAAATGAATTTCACCCATGTCTTTTACTGTTTTCAATGTGGCTACTAAGGAATGTAAAATGACATTAGGGTGGCTTGCAGTGTATTTCTATTTGACAGTGCTGCTCCAGGCCAGGCCACAGGAGCAAGCCTCCCACTTACAGCAGCCCCGGTGAGTGCTCCCCACCACTGTGACTCACAAAGCCAGAGGCCAGGAACACATCAGCACCAGAGCTTTGGCACAGAAGGTCTTAACACCATGGGGTGCAGGAGATGGAATGCAGGCTTCGACCTGAGTTTGAATTCTGCTTCCACCTCTCACTCGGGTAGACCTCAGTAAGGCACTTTGCCACCTGTCTGAGTCCCAGACTGTGCCTTTCTAATGTAGAACAAAGATGTACCTACCTTCTGGAGACAGAGAGGATTAGATAAAATATGATCCATAAGGTGCTCAACCTGGAAGAGGCTCCTAATAACTAGTCTCAACCTTAACTCTCTAGGGCCAGAATCACAACTGTGCAGTGGGCACAGGGCACATCTGTGCTCCACCTGACCTCCCTCACTAGCCCGCCCCCACTGGCTCACCGGGCACGCAGGATCATCCAACCCAGTCCAAGGCCTGGCCAGCTGTAAATGCTGGGATGTACATGACAGACTTGCCCCAGCCTGTCCCAATCCAACTCTGAACTCGACTCAGAGCTCTCCCTCCTTGAATGGCCCTGCAGAGCCTGGACAGAAGGCGTAAAACTGCACACGGTGGGCAGGTTCTGCCCATCTCTTCTGCCGAGTCAGCCTCGTCTCAGGTGCACTGAGGAGCTGTGCCCAAGCTGCAGCCCCTGAGAAATTCTCCTCATCAGCCCCCAAATGCACAGTCCCCTGTGAGACAGGAGGCTAAAGCAGAACCCTGGGGCCCCTGGAACATGGGAAGTGGCTCCTGCAAAAACTTCTAGGCCTGCCACTCTCCAGGGACTTGATGGTCCCTGAGCCTCCCTCTGTCGTGACAGGCACAGCCCCAGGCTGCACCTGTCTTCTGCTCAGTCAGGAAACCCCTCCACACTGGAGTCAACATACTTCGGGCTGTGGGGGTCAGTGCATTTGAACCTTTTCCCAAGTAAACACTCATCAATGTGGGTGCCCACGGGCCACCTTGGGATACAAGAGCTGGCTTTGATCATTACTAAAGCCCAGAGTCTGCAGATGGCCACATGGCCAGTCTAATTCTCCTGAAGGTCACACTTCCTGCCCTTTGCCCCTCTCCCCCTGGCTGGGGAGGGCTGGGGAAGGCTGATGGGCTGGCAGACAGCCAGGGAGGCCTTTCTCCTAATCCTCACCTCCCAGTCAGGCCAGGGTCTGCTCACTGAACCTACCCAATGACAGGGCTCCACCGACCAGGCAGGGACTTCCTCACCACCAGGAACAAAGTCACTCACTGCAGGCGCTGGCAGGCATAGCAAAGAGTAAATCCTTAAGGAAGCCCAGATAAGTGGGTGAAAAGGGGCATGATCTTCCTGTCTGGGGCCCTTTGATGTCAAAAGCTCCATGATGCCACTCGCCCCAGGCCCTGTCCCCTGGCTCAGAACCCCAGAATGTGGCACATCCTTCCCTGAGAAAGATGCCAAACCCTAGTAGTTCTGGCAAGAGAGAAACAACTCCCACATCCTCCCCTTCTACTGACACACACATGGGCAAATGTTTAATCAGGACGAGATTCAAATGCACAGGATCTCATTTCCAGGGGCACTGAGCTCAGAGGGGAGGGGAGGGCTGGCCCAGGACAGTGGAGACTAGAGGACAGGCTTGGATGGGAGCATGTCCGGGGATCCACTCCAGCCACCAGGAAGGGTCCCGAACAGCGGAGGAGAGAAAGGAAACAACTTTCCTATCCCCGGTCTGCCCCCGCCCCCGCCGTGGTCTCGCCTCCAAACCAGCTATTCCTTCCCTGCTGCGTGCCCAAGCGTTGCCCCCCCTCCCAGAGGCTACCCAGCCCCCGGAGGGTTGGGGCGCGCTTTCTCCAGGCCAAAGCCCCGCTCTTGCTCAGACCCAGGGCAAACCGGCCCTTCGGCAGCTCAGCCCGCCCAGCACCTCCCACCGCTGGGACCTCCCCCCCGCACCGTCCCCCGGGTCCCGCTCCCTACTCCCTGTCGCCCCGGGGTGACCCGGCCCTCAGTCCCGGGGCGCGGGGCTCCCTTCGGACTCGGGAGAGAGAAGTTTTTCCAAAAGTGCAAAAGGCAGTGATGGCCTTTTCTGTTCCTTTTCATCCATTAAGTCGGGGAGAAAGTGGTCGCTGATGCTCACTTAGGTCCCTGATCCTTTTGACACCCGGTCATTTCCTTTTTTACTCGGGGAGATTCAGCCTAAAGCAGGCACCACCATCCAATAGAATGTACTGTATTTGGTTCGTTTTCTTGCAACTTTTGGTATGATCGTCTTCAGTCCATGGCACCTGGTAGAGATTTTTCATTTAATGACAGTGACACGAAGTTTCCGTTTCTAAGTTTCTGGCTGAGCAGAGCGGGGACTGCCCACCCCAACCCCCCTGGGAAGCCCGGATGGTGGGTCTGTCCCTCCCTACATGTTGGCTTCACTGAGGGGGAGGTAGGGGGGGATCCTGTAGTCCTGCCCTGACCCTCCACCCCCACCTTGGGGCAGGATCAGGTGGGGTCAGGATCTCTGTCCTCCTGCTCCCCTCCCAGGACCCACCCATCTCTCCTGCATGGCATGACCACTCTTACCACTAATGATAGGAAGGCCAGGACCTGGGGACAGGAATTTGAGGCCGTGAGTAAAGGACCCAGATGAGTCACCAGTCACGTGCCTTCACACTCTCTTCCTGTCCACCCTCAGACATCTGTCCTCCCCAGTGTGACCCAGATGTGGGCAGGGAGAAGCAGAGCCGAGGCGTTACCCCGTCTTTGTTGCTGCATGTCGACAGCAGGTGAACCCTTCCCCACGTGCCAGAGAAAAAGAGAGGAAAAGACTGGGCGAGGGTCTCATGGTCCAGCTCTCTCGGCCCCTCACCAAGTGTCCAGTGGGGCGAGCACATGGAGTCGTGGCTGAGACTGCAGGCTTTGGCATCAGAAAGCCAGGGCACAAAGGCTGGCTTCTCTGATCGTTACACTTTGTGAGCATCATTTACCTCCCAGAGCTTCAGTGTTCTTATCTGTACCACTGGGGAGAAAACTGCTGTGTGAGGGTCATGGCAAGGTTCAATGTGATGGACGAAAGGCACCCCACACAGTGCCTGGTAGTACCGCCCTTAGTCCTGGGTAGGAGGGCCCTGCCCCGGGTCCCCATCTGTCTCTCTCTGAGTCTCTGTCTCTCACACCCATGCTCCCTCACATGGCTCCTTCCACAATCAGGATCCAGCCCTCAGCTGCATGCTGAGCCGTAAACATTTCCTAACTTGAGCTCTCTGTTCAGGCCCCAGGGAAAGTTCTCCGTATCCCCTGGCTTGTTCCCTCAGAAGAAAAAGTGTGTGCTTTGCCTGTGGTGCAGAGGTCTCGGTTGTGCCCTGCTTGCGTCGCACACAGACCCTTATTTGCAGCACGGGGAGAACTGGCAGCTGAAGCACTAAGGAAAGAAGAAAAACGGCCTTGTTTGGTGTCACAGAGGCCACTGCTGCTTGCATAATGAAGTGCCCTTTCCTAAGAGTGCCAAGCATATGTTTTCCTGCGGCTCATGTTCTAGTTCATGGGACTCGTGGGATTGATTAGCAGCAGCTGTACATGGAGGCTGAGGAACATTTTCAATATTAAGCAATTCATATTGCTATTAAATTTGTATATTCACAGGTCTGACTATAACATGTGAAACCTGATGCTTCTTCATGACTTTGGCAACTAGAACAATATGAAACAGTAGAATTGCAAATAGTTTTATTTTGGTAAAAATATTTAATAAGACTTAAATTTTCAATCATATTAAATTTAAATTTAAAACTTTTAAATAGTTTTTATAGGATATGTAGAGTGTCCAACTCATCCCAGTTTTCCCGGGACTTTCCTGATTTTAGTGCTGAAAGTGCTGCAGCCTGGGAAACCTCTCAGTTGGTCAATGCTAAGTTTCTTGCTGTGGGCCCTGCAAATGTCAGGAGTAGTTCTATCTGGTTCAAAATAAGTCCTCAATAAATCCTAGCAATTTTTAATCTTGGTCAGGAGATGGCCAAGCCCCTGGCATGGAGACCTGTGAGAAGACACAGAGAACAGGAAAACCAGCTCAGAATGGAAACACACACACAGTCGAGCCTCATTATTCCTGGGTTCTGTATTTATGAATTTGCCTACTTGCTAAATTTAATTGTAACTCCAAAATCAATACTTGCAGTTCTCTTGTGGACATTTGAAGACATGCCCAGGGCAGCATAAAAAACTGAGTTGCCCGATGTGCGCATTCTCAGCTGAGGCTGAGCTAGGTGACCCTCCACTTTCTTGTTTCAGCTCTCAGACTACAAACACGAGTCCTTGACGTGGTCTATTTAGAGCCAGGTTTTTCACATTTTGGGCCTTTTTGTTGGTGGTTTTGCTCTTTAAAATGGCCCTCATGTGCAGTGCTGAAGTGCTGTCTAGTGTTCATAAGTGTGTGGAGGCTGTGATGTGCCCTACAGACAAAATCCATGTGTTATATCAGCTTCATTCAAGTGTGAGTTATAGTCCTGTTGGCTGTGAATTCAATGTTAATGAACCAGCAATATATATCACATAAGGTGTCTTTAGACAGAAGCGCACATATAAAGCAAGATTATATTGTAACCAGAAGCTGGCAGGAACCTAATTCTGTGTTTTCCCTTGGAGCGATGATTCATTACTGGCTAGCTCAGTGAATGCGGTGACTTTATAGAACATCACCCCCTTGAATAACAGGAATCAACTGTACGTCACGCCAGCATTCACAAAGGGGAGCAGGGAGATGCTGTGAACCCCAGGGTTTGTGTGTGATGGTGACAAGAGGGCTCCAGGAGCCTGCTGTCCTCCTCCCTGCACTGTTGGCCAAAGGAGGGCCAGCACCCCTCACCCAGTTACCACGCCCCAGCACCATAGGGCCTGACTGACTCTGGGAGGCCTTAGCTCCTGGGCCCACCTGCCAGATGCCTGGATCCATTCACAGAGAGGCGCCCTTGTGAATGGGAGAACTGGCTCATTGCAGCATAGGACAAGAAGGGAGGGAAACGATGAGACCTTCGCCCGCCACCATCCTCCCCTGGTGCCCCAGGCAGATGCCACCTGGACCTTCCTTTCCACACACCTTGCCCCACACTTCCATCCCACAGTGATGGCCTCTGGTAGGGAGCCCCAACAGGCCCGTTTCAGCCTCTCCTCACCCCCTCAGCCCTCATCCTTGCCCCAGTGTCCCACCCCGTCCCTGGCAACCACCACTCCACTTTCTGTCTCTATGATTTGACTATAAATGGAATCATGTACAGTATTTATCTCTTGTGACTGGCTTATTTCTCTTAGCTTAATGTCCTCCAGGTTCTTCCATGTTGTGGCAGGTGTCAGGGCTGTCTAACAGTCCGCTGTATGGATGTAGCCACTGTGTTTATCCGCTCATGTGATTCACTCTTGCTCCTTTGAATAAATCCCTCTCCTGCTGCATCCAGGAGTCAGGACCCCACCCTTCGGCTCTGGTCCTCAGGGCTGGGATCCTTCTCAGGTTTTTCCTGTCCCTAAAACAGGATCCAGGATGTCCCCTTGTCCTGTACACATTCCCTCCAAGCATCCTGGTTCTCGCAGAATAGAACTGCTCACACTAGCAGTGCTGGAGAGCACAGTCAGTGAGGAGGGACTTGGGTTGCCTGGAGGGGTCGCTCCCTGAGCTGTGGAGGGGTCGCTCGCTGAGCTGCGGAGGGGTTGCTCCCTGAGCTGCGGAGGGGTCGCTCCCTGAGCTGCGGAGGGGTCAGATGGACAGTCCCTGCTGCATGGCCCCAGAGGCCACATTGCTAGTGACTAGCATCCTCCTGCCTGCCCATCATGGTGGGCTGTCCCCTGCTCAGGCAAGCTGCCTGGTAGGCTTTGCCTCTTCCGTCCCTATCAGGATACTCCATGTAGACACTGTCCTCTGGCCAACCAAGGCGATGTGGTCACTGCTGGCCAAGGTCTGGTGTTCAAGCCACCGTATCCACAGTGTGACAAGAGCCATCTCTAGGTCCAGAGCTGCTATGAGTACAGACCTGGGTTTAATAGCCACAGCTGCCGTGCTTGCTGGAGCACTGCTGAGGACTGCCCATGGCTTATTTTAATCTAACAGAGCCCACCGCCCCTGGCTGTCTCTTGCTACGTGTGCTGTGGGCACCTTCAGGTTAACACACCCACAACCAAACTCAGTATCTCACAACCCCTCCTGACTTCTAGACTCGCCCTTGCTTTTTCTGGAAGATCTGGAACCTCCCTACCCAACTTCAGCAGCCTCACCTCAAAGTCTTGGGTCTATGGGTACAGAAGGGTGGAGAGAGGGGGCAGGGACAAGGGCAGAGCCGTGGAGATGGTCCCACGGGGAGCAGCAAGTCATCGAGTGCGGGAAGAAGAGAAGGGAAGAGCTTCGGGGGACAGGTAAGGGCTTCAAGGTCTGCTGATGTCCCCTGAGCAGAGTGGAGTCCTAGAGCTCAGGAAGTGGACAGGGTCAGAGGGCAAGCAGTCCCAGGACAGAACACGGCGGGAAGCCTGGAATGTCTGTGACAGCCCTGAAGGCCAGCCGTGCAGGGCATGTGGATGAATGACAGTGGAGAGTGAAGGCCCCCTTCCTCCCCTGACCTCAGCCCTGCCGTCCTTCTGCCTCACGACCCCGCCCCCACCCACCACTTCCTCAAGCCAAGACCCTGGTGTCCTCCTTTGTCCAGCTCAGCTCTTCCCACCCCACACCCCACCCGCCATCAGCCCTGGAGATTCATCCTCCTAAGGACCCCAAGACAGTCTCTTCTTCCCACCCCCACTGCCACCACCCTCATCTGGATCAGGCCTGCAACATTTTGGCTCATGGACCCCAAAGAATCTGGAAAAGCAATGTACTTCCTTGCACAGTTTTAAGTCAATATTGTAGGGGAGGAAAAAATCTTTTTCTTCTACGCATCCGTCTTAGTCCACTTTGTGCCGCTGTGACAACGTGCCTGAGACTGGGGAATTCACAAAGAACAGAAACTTATTTCCCACAGTCTGGGGGCTGGAAAGCTCAGATCCAGGCGCCAACATCTGGAGTCTGGGGAGGGCCTTCTGCCGCGTCCTCACGTGGCGGAGAGTGGAAGGAAGGGGAAGCGGGCTGAACCTGGGTCCTCCCATGGACCGCTCCCTCGAGCCCTTTCTGTAGCAGAATCAGTCCATTCTGGGACCTAAACACCTCCCATGAGATGCCACCTTCCAGCACCACCACACCAAGCATTAGGTTTCAACATGAGTTCTGGAGGCAACAACAATAGCCAAACCATAGCACCATCTTAAGTCTGTTGCCTGGGCCCCGTAAATGAGACTGACAAGAGACGGATTAGCAAGAGGAGAACGTTCCCATTTATGCAGTGTAAGTTTTACATGACATGTGAGCCTTCATATGGAAATGAAGACCTGAAGACATGGTTGAGCCTGAGCATCTTTACATTAGGTTCGATGACGACTGGAATGTCATGGAAAAATGTGTTAGAACAAAGGGTATGAGCTGAGAGCAGGAAATGGGGAAACTGAGCAAAGCCTGCTCACTGCCTTCCTCTCACCTGAGGGTCTTATGACCCAGGGGGAAGGAGGAGGTAAGACAGTCCTTACCTGCACCGCCGTTTCTCGAACTCCTTCAGCTTAATGTATTCAACGTGCCAAGGCACCGTATTTTGGGACAGTGTGTTCTGAACACTGTCAATAGCTAAAATTTTTCTTTGTGAGTGTAAGTAGTTACAAAGCATGCAGATTCCAGTACATGTGTGTGTAAACTTACTCACTCTTTTAAATATACCATGTATCAAATGGAATCTAATTTCCCAGTGATTTGAAACCTACCGTCACGCATTTAAAAACACACAAACGAGTTCATTTTTAACAGTAAAAAAGTTTCCGTCACTCGTCTTTGTCCTTGAACTCATTTTGCAATCCCACTTCTATTACGGAGTTTTATACCGATGTGATACATTTGTATATGCTTGAAAGCTTTTTGTAGACCACATGTCTGCAACAAAAATAAACAGAAAAGTTAAACATTTTTCTGCGACCCTAAGGCTATAAGTATTTAAATACTTTTTTCCTTCTGGACTGAGTTATCATCACAAATATTCACAATACACAAACAATACTTATTTACCAGAATGACACAGGGCTCAGCATCAATTCTATTCACATTTTCATTTTTATAAAGACACATGCAGAGAGACCGTTCACATAAATAAAGGGGTGAGAGCAGGAGTCTGTCACTCAGTTACCCAAAAACCACACAGTAATCTGTCAAGAGAAATGATTTCTGATGATTTATTGGCTGCAAACTTATTTTGGTTCTCCCTCAACTTTGTGGAAGGCAAAGAATTGGAAGTCCCTTGAGTTGCAAAAGACCTTGTCATCCAGTCAACAGAGTCCAGGAAGACCGGGGTACCTCAAGTGTCCTTTGTTTTGCCCACACCCACTGCCATGCCCCCTGGTAGGGCCTTTCTTCTAGATGGTGGAGAAAGGGGTCTATGACATGGGGAGAGGGAGGGAAAGAACAGGGCTCAGGTCTCCAACACCGGCCGGGCCTCAGGAGGGTGGTTTTAGGAAAGAATTTGAAAAATGACTCTCTTAACAGTACCTGTCTCTGTGCATCCCTTGGCAAGTTGTTATGTGAGTCCAGGGATATGTGTTCCCCGATTCGAAGGCCACTGTCTCTAGCGTTTGTCATTTCCTGCTGGGTTGACCACAGTAAACTCTTAATGAGTGTTCTTGCCTCAAGCTTGCCCATTTCCCATCCAGTACCTGATGAGTAACTGCCTAAGAAACAAGGCTCACCTTGTCACTCCCCTACTCCTCTTTCCTCTCAAGGTAAAGTTCAAACCCTCATCAGGCCTCTAACGTCCGCCTGGTTTCTGTAACTTCCCCAGGCCTCAGGTTGCCACCAAATTGCCATGTCCTTGGGTAAGTCATCCCTGCTGGCCCAGTCTCAGGTAAAGCTCTTCTAGTGCCCTGAACTTTTCCTTCACAGCACTGATCAATTGGACTCCAATAAAATATCTGAATTATTACTTTCTAGTGCCTGATTTCTCTGCTGGACTGTAAGCTCCAGGAGGGCAAGGGCAATGTCTGTCTTGCTCAGTGCTGAGTCCCCAACACCTAGCACTGAATCTGGTGTTTAATAAATGAACGAATAAATGTTAGAATGATAACCTTTTCCCAGGCCTGGCTAAACATGAATGCTCCTCCAAACTTAATTCCCGTCACAGACCTACACATTTTCCTAACTTGTATCCCACATTCAATCTAAGAATTCATTGCAATTGTTCTTTAGCATCTCAGGTGTTGTCTGACATTAGGTCCCTCCTGAAGTCGACCTTGAGACAAGGATTTGAGTGTAAGGGGAGCCCGGGAGGCATTGGGAAGAAATGAGAGGGGAAGGCAGGTCTTAATGGGCAGGTCACTACCATGAGCAATGGGGCTCGATCCCGCTGGAGTCCTTGGGGGCAACAATAAGCCATGGGGTGGGGAAGGAGACTGGAGTATTGGTCCACCAAAGCTCATTCATCATCAGCTGAGGGCTGCTCCCATGGGCGTCCCACCCAGCACTTCTGATCTGCTCGGAGCAGCCTGAGCAGAGAGTAGCCAGAGCCTGAAACAGGAAGCTGTCCTTGGGCAGGGGGACAGAGAGGGCCACAGGGATATGGGTGGGGCACCAAT
>NW_007728500.1:184762-194345 GCF_000696425.1 Galeopterus variegatus
GGTCTTAATGGGCAGGTCACTACCATGAGCAATGGGGCTCGATCCCGCTGGAGTCCTTGGGAGCAACAATAAGCGCTGCTCCCATGGGCGTCCCACCCAGCACTTCTGATCTGCTCGGAGCAGCCTGAGCAGAGAGTAGCCAGAGCCTGAAAGAGGAAGCTGTCCTTGGGCAGGGGGACAGAGAGGGCCACAGGGATATGGGTGGGGCACCAATGGTGCCTGCCAGTGGTGTTCACAGGGTGCCAGGTATGTCTATAGGGCCCACCCTCAAGAAGCTCACAGCCTAGGGGAGTGGACAGGAGTCAGACCCTTAGGAAGGTGATGAGCCCATAGTGTGGTCGGTGAGGGAAATACAAGGGCCTTTGGAGAAAGGCTCCTGGGGCTGGAAGGTGGTGAGAGCAGGGGAAGATGGAGGGAGCTTGCAGGGAAAGGGACAGGGCGAGTGCAGGGGCCTGGAGGGAAAGGTAAGGAGTCCAGATTGGATTCCAGTTGCATGGGAAGCCCTGGAGAGAATGGGCAGGGGAGTGACATGGCCTTATTTACACATTAGGAAGATCTGGAGTCCAAAAGTCAGTGGATGGAATTCAGCAGGTCCATAAACATAGATAGGAAAAAAATCCATCTTCATCTTCACTACCTCTAACTGGAATTTAGTATTTCCTTCTAACAAACTACAGTAGTGTTAACAGTACCTGTGGCTTCGTTGTTAATAGAAATCATAGATATTTTTATACCACGGTGGGACTGTGAGCATAACCGACTCCATCTTGGGCCCTTACTGCTTGTTTTGTCTTTGTGAGAGCTTTGCCCACGAGGTTACACAGTAACTAAGGGAAAGTTAGTTAGAACAGTAGGTAGGCACAACCTGCCGACTGTAAAGAAGGAATGATTAAGTACTGGTGTGGCAATAAGACAGGTTAGCTACCTGCATCAACATTTGGAGCTAGTTATGTTAAGCTTGTTTATGAACGGCCTGTAGAAACCTGAATTCAGCCTTGATACAATACAGAGAGAAGCTTGGCCTGTGCCTTCGGGTTGCCATCCACCTGACCCATTACTCTGTAAGTAAGTTACCCTGTAATAAAGTTCTTTGCTTTACTGCACAGAGTGGCCTATTTTGTTGTTTGGCCTCGAGATACCTTTCCAATTAAGTGGACAATCTGCCCTTTGTCCACCTTCAGACAATCACCTTACAGTGGTAGATCTCCACATGTTTTTTATGCTTATTTCCTTAAAATTCTGGAGTCTTTTCAGATCCTCTGCTAGGTCTTATTTAATACACGAACAGAGAAGCACATCTACTCTTATATCACAATGAAAACATACTTTGATCACTTTATTTGACAATAAACCTTGTAATTGTTTGAATTTTATTTTACATGTTTAAAAGCGTTCTTCTGAGAAGGCAGCCACAGGCTCCACTGGACTGACTGCTCATGGGAATAGGTTAAGAACCTGCGCTGGCCACATATGGAGAAGAGGTGCTGGGAGGTGGGCGTGGAAGCAGGTGGACCATTTAGGACATGCTGCAGGTGTCCAGGAGGTGGTGGTAGAATGGACTAGTGGGGAGCGCTGGAGATGGTGAAAATGATTGGATTTGAGACATACTCTGGAGGTAGAGAAAACTGGGCTCACTGGTGGGTTAGAGGTGAGTGTGAAGGAAAGAAAGGACTTGAGGACAATGATGCCATTTAAGGTGATAGGGAACGCTTGAGAGGATCAAATTTGGAAAGGCTAGCGTTGTTCTGCTTTGGTCATGTTGAGCTGGAGAAGCCTGCTGGATGACCGAGTGGAGAGGTCAGGAGGGTCGATGTGCAGGTCTGGAGTTCAAGGGAGAAGCCAGAGCAGGTACTTTGAGGGTCATGGGGTAGAGATGCTATTGACAGCCAGAGACTGGAGGAGAAAGTGTAGGAGAGAGTAGATAGAAAAGCAGGGAAGACAGATCCTTGGGATGGCCCCATAGGGAGGTCCAAAAGGGGAGAAGGACCCTGTGGAGGAAGGAGAGAATGAGCTCACAGATGTCACATGTTAAATAAAGTTTACAGAAGGCCATTGGTTTGGACTAATGAACAAGCGTGTGTTCTGATCTAGATGGAGAAAGTGTAGGAGAGAGTAGATAGAAAAGCAGGGAAGACAGATCCTTGGGATGGCCCCATGGGGAGGTCCAAAAGGGGAGAAGGACCCTGTGGAGGAAGGGGAGAATGAGCTCACAGATGTCACATGTTAAATAAAGTTTACAGAAGGCCATTGGTTTGGACTAATGAACAAGCGTGTGTTCTGATCTAGATCAGCTAAATTTCTGAGGCCTTGGAAACTTGAGATGAGCCAGTAAATCATATCCCCATATTCTGCGAATGTGATGATAGTATCTGTTATCTGATGCCCACACTTTATGTGTGTAGGATATAACCTGACCCCAGTCCCTTTCCATATGGTATGTGCTGACCAATGGAACCACGGATACGTTAGTCAAGGGGCTGCTCTCTGTTCTCCCCTTTCCTGTGGTTATAAAATGTCAACACGGGGGCTGGCCAGTTAGCTCACAGTGTTATAACACCAAGGCCAAGGATTTGGATCCCTTTACCAGCCAGCCGCCAACCCCCCCCCCAAAAAAAACCCCACAAATGTCTACACTGCTGGCCTCCTTAAGAGCACCCCCAAGACATCTTGGCTGTGTTGCCTAGGTAGCAGTTCAAAATATTCCAGCTCAGAACAAAGCCTTTGTTCATTTATTTAGCCTCAGTTTCTCTTTTAGGTTAACAGGACTGAGTACAGACCAAACCGAAATGGGGTCACTCATGCTATAGTTCGACACTTCCAGGCTAAAACTAAATTGTTTATCTGACAATCCGAGAAATCTGGACGGAGGTAATAGCCAAATCCCCAAACAGGCCAGTTTTAGCCCCACGGTAAGGAAGTCGCCTCTGCTTTACCCTCTGCCTTCCAATCCATCTGCTTTTGTCCTGTCTCTGCTTTCCTCGGCCCTTTCCTGTCTGTAAAGCCAACCTCCTCCACTCAGCTCTTCAGAACACTCATTCTGTTTACAGAATGTGTTGCCTGATTCTAGAATCACAAATAAAAGGCCAATTACAATCTTTAAGCTAAATTTGTTGTGATTTTATCTTTTGACACATGGAAGCTTTGGGAAGAGCAAAGGCAGGTGATGGTCACTGGCTTCAGCAATACAGTCAAGACAATCCTTTTGGGGTGAGTCAGAAAATGGGCACCATTTGGTTCTGTTTGTTGTGAAGGGGAGAAGGGAAGCAGAAGCTTGGGGGAGAGGCAGATTCGAGGGAGCATTGTTTTTGGGGGGCAGCCGGCTGGTACAGGGTTGGAACCCTGGACTTTGGTATTATCATCATCCCGCTCTAACCAACTGAGCTAACCAGCCAGCTCTCAAGGGAGGGCTTTTTCAAAGGTGGAAGCATTAAAGTGGGCTTGCACACAGATGGAAAGACCGGGGAGAGATGGAGAGGTGTCTTATGCAGAAGAGAAAGGGGATGTTGCTGGATCTGGCCTTTAGAGAAGAGGAGAGAGTGGGAGGAGGGAGGTGTTCAAGGCTAGCACTGGACCTTGGCCAAGCAATCATCCAGGCAGGAAGCAATCCTCCGTTGTGACAGACAGTCTTGCAGGTAGGTGGGTTGTAAACAGGAGCTGAGATTGCATCTGTTTTCTCTACGAGACATGAGATCACCAGCTGAAAGTGAGGAGGAGACATAGGGAAGGTGTGTAAAGGTGAAAGCAAGGGAGGGCAGATGAATCCCAAGAAGTGCAGTAAGGTTGTCCACCAGTGCTGTGGGTCCCCATGAGGTCAGTGGTCACACACTGAAAATGATCCCACAGGACTGTGTTATTTTCTCCAGCAACTTCCCACCTATTCTTGAGAAAGTATGGAATACTTGGAGAGGGTTAGGATTTTTATAGGTGGCATAACTGGGGGAGAGAAGGACAGAGGTGTCTGCAAGGGCAAGGGTATGACAGAGGATGGGTCGCTGGTGGCAGGTAGCAGGACAGCCCAGATACCAGGACACAAACAGCTGCCCCAAATAACGAGTGACCGGCACTGTGTGTGAGATGGTTGGGATGGGCTTTCTGGCTGGACTCTGCCTCTAGAAACAGTCTTGGGGTGGGTGGCTGTGCCTTGTCACCTGGAGAGGCAGGCAGGGCAGGGGCTGCAGGGTGGCCCACCTACTATGCACTGGGCATGGGGCCCAGGAGACCAGGAGCAGGGACCAGGTTTGCCAAAGGTTATGGGGAGGTCAGAATCCAGACTGGGATCCGAACTGCCTCTGTGTGACCCCAGAGCCTGGCAGCCCTCGCCTGAGAATTTACCAATCGGTTTATTTCCTAAAAGCAAGAGTAAACCTGGGGACTTAGGAGGCCTCTGGATGCAACATGAAGGTTTCCCGTCTCTGCCAAGAACCTGGAAAACATAGAAGATAAAGGTTGTCCTCGGGGAGGTTGATCCCCAAATGATTTACCAGGAAAATGGGACAGAAAGCAGGGGCAGACTAGTGGGGAGGCTACAGCACCAGTAGATGCGGGTGAGAGAGGGTGACTGGACTGGGGGAGGAGACGGGACCAAGGTGGGGTGGGGAGACTGCAGCAAGGGCCTCTCCCAGGTGTCTGACCTGGCAGGTAACAGGCCCTGGTTCCTGCCCACACTCCCCAGGTGTCCCTCTCTGTCCCCTGTGGCCTCCTCTGCCTGCTCATGGCTTGTCCAGCTCCCTGGCCAGAGCAAGCCCTGGCACCTCCCGCCTTCTGGGGGCTCTGGCTCTGGGCAGCCTGGATCCCCAGGGTGGTCTGTTGACAGAGCTCCTGGCTGGTTAGCTGGAGCCCTCTCAGCCCACCCCACCCATGATGTGCACCTAGAGAGATTGAGGGACAAAGGTCCACAGCAACCTTCTCTCCCTCCGGAAGCACTGGGCCTGGCTGCCGCTCGTCCCTGAGCAGGGTCCTGCTGGGGTCACAGCCCCCTTCTCCTCCATCTTCTGAGTCTGGAAACTTTTCTTCTTCCCACAGGGAGGACTGAGCACAGGCTTCATGTGTGCTCTTGTCTGAGTACAAGGTCCATGAAGGGACAAGTGGGTTCCAGATCCCCAAGGGAGGGAGCATGGGAGGAACATGGAAAGGAAGGGTAAGCTCTGAAACCACCAAGCAGACGTGACCGGGGGGTGGGGGCGGTTTCTGACCCCCTTCTGTTCTAACCCTGTGCTGACATTTCCTGGCTGCTGGACCCTGGATTATTTACACAAACCTTCTGAATCTGTTTACTCTGTTAAGATGAGGACAAAATACCTCCTACCCAGTAGGGCTCTCAGGGGCACCAGTAGTTGGTGGCTTGGTTGTCATTGTGGCTGGCAGCCAAGGGTAGAGCAGCCCACTGCAGGGAACTGATGGCCACTGTCCTCACTCCCCTGGAGCCCTGGGGAAACTGAGGCAGGGGCAGGCTGTCCTTTCCTGAGCACCTGTCCACCGCTGTGCCCAGCACTATAGAACACCCACGTTTGGTTCTCACAACCAGCCTGAGGAGAGGTGCCCCTGGTCATTCCCATTTTACGGATGGGGAAATTGAGGCCCAGAGAGGTGGGGTGACTCTCTCAAGGTCTCTGACCTAGTGAACGGCAGAGCTTGTATTGGAAACACATCTGTCCGTTTGCGAAGCCTGTGCCGGCTGCCCTGCCACAGAGTCACAAAGCCCAGCAGAGAAGCAGCTCCTGGGGCCAGGGGAGGTGCCAGCCCATCCAGAGCCCTTGTGCAATGCTTCCTGGCATGAGGGGGCCTCCTGAAAGAACACATGGCAGCTCAGGGCACAGACTGGAGCCAGACTGCCTGCTAGTTTCCGGCTGGGCAAGACTGGGCCAATTACTTCACCTCTTTGCGCCTCTGTGAAACGCAGATAATCCGAGCACCCAGCCTCCCAGAGTTGTTATGAGGATTCAATCAGCTAATGATTAGAAGAGTTACTTCGCCCCACTGTGCCTCTATTTCTCAATCTGTAAAATGGGGATGGTAACAGAGCTGACTTCATAGGTTTATTGTGAGGATTAAAGTGCTCCCAGAGGACTCGGGACACAGGACGCACGCAGGCGCATCTGCCTTCATCTCTGCACCCCGGCCCATCCCCCACCGCTCAGCCACCACTGCCTCCTGCCTCCGTGAACAGCCCGCTGCTGCTCTAACCCTCGCCTTTGCATACGCCTTTCCCCTGCTGGCAGAGGCCCTACCCCACATCTCCTATCTCATTCAGGTCTCAGCTTCAACCACACCTCCTCCAAGAAGCCTTCCCTGACCACACGATGGAGAGCAGCTGCCTCCCATTGCCCCCTGTCGCTGCCCTTCTCCCCATCCGCCCCACCTCCTGCTGACTTCCACTTCATTTCGTTTCATTCTGGCGGGTCCCACAAGGATGGACACCCATGAGATCGGGCTCTGTCTGGGTCTCAGAATGGCCCTGAGAGTAGTGTTCCCAGGCCTTTCAGGGAACTGAAAGACCAGCTCCCGTCTCCACACCCCTTGCCGGGCCAGCAACAGCTACCCCTCAACCCCGATCACAGGGCAAGCCTCTGGCCTGAAGAGGCAGCTGTTCCTGGCTTGGTGGCCCAGCTGGCCCGAGTCCTGGCATCTGGGTCACCATGGGCTGTAGGAGCTGTTGCCAGACTTGGCAGTGCCCTGGAGCTGGCTGCCTGCAGAACTGGGCTGGCCAGAGGAGGAGGCTGGCAGAGGTTCAAAGGGGTCAGGAGACAGTTTGCACTTGGACGTGGAGAAAGCGTTTTATGTGCCCAGGTCCTGGATGAACGGGGGTGGGGGCTGTGACCCTGGCTGTGTGTACTCTGCGAGCTTTTGTCCTGTCAGCCCTGTGGGGTCCTTACCCTGAGTTTTCATTAACTTCTCTTGTATTGCAGGAGAAAGATTGAACTCTGTCAGCACACCTGGGCAGACTTTTGTCATAGACCATTGTCTTCTATTTTGGTCCCATTCAGTCTTCTGGAGAGAATCATTTATCAGTCACTGTCTGCTTTATGGCTCGAGTAGACTTTGTCCTGGGCCGTTGTCTGTTCTCCAGCCCCCTGAGTCCCCTGGGACTCATCGACTCCTGCACCCCCACCTCCCCTTCCCCTGTGAGAGGGGTATAGGAGCATTTGTGCCCCACTGGTGTAGGGACATCCCTGTCTCCTGATTCCCTTGTGCATTGCCCTTCCCAGCACATTAAAATAACCTTTGTTATGCCTCTTTTTCCTGATAATATGTGTTTCTCAGTTGACTTCAGTGAACTTTCAGGGGTCTGAAGGGGAAGTTTTCCCTTGGCCCCTACACCTGTTTCCCTCTCTCCCCTGGGTGGCTTCGAGGACCTGCCTCCCCAGACTTGGGGTAGCGACCTCCAGCATCCTGGGCCTTGGTCGGAGGCCAGTGCTTCCCATGTCCCTCCCCCAGTAGGGGCCATTTCAGACCCCCACTCCTGCCCCTCACCCTCCCTGGCTACAGCGGGACCAGAGGGGCAGGTGCTGATGGCCTTGGCTTGTTCTGAGCACTGGCCAAGCTGGTTATTTGCACCTCTCTCCCAGATGCGATAAGAGAGCTTTTGGGGGCTGGGACTGAATCCCATTTACCTAAAATTCCCCAGACTCTGGCCAGAGCAGGTGATCAGAATCTCTCTACACTGACAGGAATTTAAAAAGATTAAATGGTAAATAGCACACACCAGAGATTCTGCTAAGTGCTTTTCAAATATAGTTCTTTTCAATCCTGACCTATAAGCAACATCCTGTCATGTCCTCATTTACAGATGGAGGAAACTGGGATGTGTGATGTCCAGCAACTTAGCTGGGGCCACCAATGAGCAGCTGGTGAAATCAGGATGTGAGGCCAGGCTCCAGAAATGATGTGCAAGATGTCGTCTTTGGAGCAGACCTCAGTCCCGCTCAGTGGGCTTAAGGGCTGAGGCAGGGGCTCTGCCCCAGAAAACAGCGGGGGCATAGGGGCTCACAAGGAAGAAAAGGTGGAGTCCAGAGGGCAAGGACGGGGCTTGCAGGGGACAAGCTGGAGCCATGTGACTGGAGGGAGAGGCTTATTTTTTAAACTTAAAAATTGTTATGACACACACACATGCACACACACAGATACACACACACACACAGTCAAGTGCACTGACTGTGAATGCACAGCCGGGCGAGTTCTTTTGCAGGTGAACACCCGCGTATGCAGATCAAGCTATGGAGCATTTCTAGCACCCAGAAAGCCTTTGTGCCCCTCCCAGCCTGCTCCCCCAGCAGGAGAGAGTGGAAAGACAGATGGAATGTAAGTGCAGGGCCTGCGAGAGAGACCCAGGGACAGAAGGAGGGTCTTTGGGGCCTGGAGCAAGGCCGGCAGTGCCCGCTGTGCAGCTGGCTTTTCTCCACACCCTTAGGGAGCTTGTGGGGCCTCCAATGTTCTGTGGAGGCGAGCCCGTTTCTTCTGGGTGTGCTTCTGTGCAGGACTGACCTCGGGTGGCTGAGGGCATTTGGGTTACATTTGCTTTGGATTTAGGAGGGTTTACTAGAATGCTTAAAAAAATGCTGACAGAATTAGAGGTGCTCAGGATGCTGTCCAGGTCACGTTGACACAGAGAGGGTGAGAGACTTGCTGAGGGCTCCCCAGCCCGCAGGTCTGAACTCCCAGCATCTTCACTTGCAGGCTCCTGACCTACCTCCTACCCACGAGGACACTCCAGAAATGAGCCTGCCCTTGGTTCAGCTGCTGGTTCTGGGCGGCTGCCCCAAAGAAGATGCTGCTGCTGGGATGGGCCATGCCTCTGGGCACTTCCTGTGAGACTTATCACCAGCACCTTCAATCCTGGCGATGCCACCAACCAGGATGGTTTACCCACCTGAGCTCTGTGCTGCCTGCTCTCTCTGGCGGGTCACAGACAGCCCATCCCAAGACAGCAAAACCCAATCCCTGAAGCACCATGTGCACAGAAACAGCCTGGCCCCCCGCGCTGCCCTCGCCCCACCTTCCTCTCCCTGCCCGCTGGGTTCTCCCTGTTCCCAGTCCTCCCTCCTCTGCCTGCTGATACCGTGAGCCATCCTGCTATAGGGAATGGCATGGGAGCCTGAGTGCTACCCCTTGTTCTGCAGGCTACAAGGGGGTCCCATGTGTGTGTGACGGCTCCGTGGAATTTCTTGTTTGTTCACCTTTGGTTGCTTCACAAGGCTTCCCAGAATTAAAAGCCTAACCTTTTGGCTTAGTATGGCTTTGGGAAATTCCCTGGAGTTTCTCAAAGGACATGTTAATAATACATCAAAATTAACTGGTTTATTTAAAAGATATTGTCAGTACTAAAGGTGTTTTTGATGCATGTTCCCGGTATGGGTTGGCTCCATTCAATTTTGTCATTAATATTCCTTGTTAGTGATGTGTGCATGGACCCATTGTGGCTGTGGTCATGCTCTTGTACCTGTGGAATGAAGCTGTTATGTTAGGGTTCTATCCACATTCCCCCAGGGAGTTGGTGGGTCCGAGTGCAGTGGTGCTTACAACTACTTGATCATCAACCAGTTACAGATTTCTTTGTTTCTCCCACTCCCACAGTTTCACTTGATTT
>NW_007728500.1:195345-198049 GCF_000696425.1 Galeopterus variegatus
CCTGGCTACAGCGGGACCAGAGGGGCAGGTGCTGATGGCCTTGGCTTGTTCTGAGCACTGGCCAAGCTGGTTATTTGCACCTCTCTCCCAGATGCGATAAGAGAGCTTTTGGGGGCTGGGACTGAATCCCATTTACCTAAAATTCCCCAGACTCTGGCCAGAGCAGGTGATCAGAATCTCTCTACACTGACAGGAATTTAAAAAGATTAAATGGTAAATAGCACACACCAGAGATTCTGCTAAGTGCTTTTCAAATATAGTTCTTTTCAATCCTGACCTATAAGCAACATCCTGTCATGTCCTCATTTACAGATGGAGGAAACTGGGATGTGTGATGTCCAGCAACTTAGCTGGGGCCACCAATGAGCAGCTGGTGAAATCAGGATGTGAGGCCAGGCTCCAGAAATGATGTGCAAGATGTCGTCTTTGGAGCAGACCTCAGTCCCGCTCAGTGGGCTTAAGGGCTGAGGCAGGGGCTCTGCCCCAGAAAACAGCGGGGGCATAGGGGCTCACAAGGAAGAAAAGGTGGAGTCCAGAGGGCAAGGACGGGGCTTGCAGGGGACAAGCTGGAGCCATGTGACTGGAGGGAGAGGCTTATTTTTTAAACTTAAAAATTGTTATGACACACACACATGCACACACACAGATACACACACACACACAGTCAAGTGCACTGACTGTGAATGCACAGCCGGGCGAGTTCTTTTGCAGGTGAACACCCGCGTATGCAGATCAAGCTATGGAGCATTTCTAGCACCCAGAAAGCCTTTGTGCCCCTCCCAGCCTGCTCCCCCAGCAGGAGAGAGTGGAAAGACAGATGGAATGTAAGTGCAGGGCCTGCGAGAGAGACCCAGGGACAGAAGGAGGGTCTTTGGGGCCTGGAGCAAGGCCGGCAGTGCCCGCTGTGCAGCTGGCTTTTCTCCACACCCTTAGGGAGCTTGTGGGGCCTCCAATGTTCTGTGGAGGCGAGCCCGTTTCTTCTGGGTGTGCTTCTGTGCAGGACTGACCTCGGGTGGCTGAGGGCATTTGGGTTACATTTGCTTTGGATTTAGGAGGGTTTACTAGAATGCTTAAAAAAATGCTGACAGAATTAGAGGTGCTCAGGATGCTGTCCAGGTCACGTTGACACAGAGAGGGTGAGAGACTTGCTGAGGGCTCCCCAGCCCGCAGGTCTGAACTCCCAGCATCTTCACTTGCAGGCTCCTGACCTACCTCCTACCCACGAGGACACTCCAGAAATGAGCCTGCCCTTGGTTCAGCTGCTGGTTCTGGGTGGCTGCCCCAAAGAAGATGCTGCTGCTGGGATGGGCCATGCCTCTGGGCACTTCCTGTGAGACTTATCACCAGCACCTTCAATCCTGGCGATGCCACCAACCAGGATGGTTTACCCACCTGAGCTCTGTGCTGCCTGCTCTCTCTGGCGGGTCACAGACAGCCCATCCCAAGACAGCAAAACCCAATCCCTGAAGCACCATGTGCACAGAAACAGCCTGGCCCCCCGCGCTGCCCTCGCCCCACCTTCCTCTCCCTGCCCGCTGGGTTCTCCCTGTTCCCAGTCCTCCCTCCTCTGCCTGCTGATACCGTGAGCCATCCTGCTATAGGGAATGGCATGGGAGCCTGAGTGCTACCCCTTGTTCTGCAGGCTACAAGGGGGTCCCATGTGTGTGTGACGGCTCCGTGGAATTTCTTGTTTGTTCACCTTTGGTTGCTTCACAAGGCTTCCCAGAATTAAAAGCCTAACCTTTTGGCTTAGTATGGCTTTGGGAAATTCCCTGGAGTTTCTCAAAGGACATGTTAATAATACATCAAAATTAACTGGTTTATTTAAAAGATATTGTCAGTACTAAAGGTGTTTTTGATGCATGTTCCCGGTATGGGTTGGCTCCATTCAATTTTGTCATTAATATTCCTTGTTAGTGATGTGTGCATGGACCCATTGTGGCTGTGGTCATGCTCTTGTACCTGTGGAATGAAGCTGTTATGTTAGGTTTCTATCCACATTCCCCCAGGGAGTTGGTGGGTCCGAGTGCAGTGGTGCTTACAACTACTTGATCATCAACCAGTTACAGATTTCTTTGTTTCTCCCACTCCCACAGTTTCACTTGATTTGCCAAGTACATATTGTTTCCCTAGTAATAATAAGAATGATATATTGCATTTTTGTTAGTTTGAGTAGGATCATTTAATTTTTCACTTTGTTCCTTGTACTGTTCCCAGCATCAATTGGTAAAGAAATTAGAAAGTTTTACTATAAAGATAAATAGGTAAAATAGTAAAAATATATAAAAAGTTTTTTGATATTAATAGATTTTGTTTAGATTTGTTTAAAGTATAATTGTTTTTAATAGTAGTATAAAATATAATAGAACGTTATAATCAAGTTTCATTGTATAAAATCATGTTGTATATATTGTGATTTTGGTCATAAATTAGAATAATAAATATAAACATAAGACATTAAATTGTTAAATATAAGTATAAGTAAGATTTTATAAGAGTTTAGAATATAAGTTTATGTGTAAGTTTTTTTTTTCCTTTTTGTCTTTTTTCGTGACCAGTAACGGGATTGCAACCCTTGGTGTCACGCCTGTACCGTGACTGGCAACAGGATTGCAACCCTCAGTGTTGCGTCCTCACCACGCTCAACCAGTGAGCGGACCAGTCTTATGTGTAAGTTTATCTTTTTTTTTTTTTTTTTTTTTTT
>NW_007728500.1:198284-227643 GCF_000696425.1 Galeopterus variegatus
GATTGCCACCCTCAGTCCCCCGCCCGTACCGGACCGGGACCGGCAACGGGATCGCAACCCTCGGTGTTGCGCCCACACCTTGCTCAGCCAGTGAGCGGGAACCGGTCTGTATGTGGGATCCGAACCCTCGGCGGGAGCGCCACTGCGCTCCCAAGCGGCGCACTGTAGCAGTGCGCCACCGGGCCGGCCCCCTTATGTGTAAGTTTAAAAGGTCAAGAATTGTGATTCAGACCAAAAGTCTGACGCTTTTTAATGCCAAGCATGCTGCTATTGTATAGTTTCCTGGCCACAAGCCACAGGCTTTGGGGTGAACTATTGATGCATGAGAGGGTGCTTTTATCACAGCACGAGTGCTTTGGAACGTTCTGATTTTTCTTTTTCTATAGAGATAAAATAATAAATTTTTTTTTTTTTCCTTTTTGTCTCTTTTTTCGTGTCCGGCAATGAATCGCAGCCCTCAGTGTCGCGCCCGTACCGGACCAGACCGGCAACGGGATCGCAACCCTCGGTGTTGCGCCCACACCTCGCTCAGCCAGTGAGCGGGAACCGGTCTGTATGTGGGATCCGAACCCTCGGCGGGAGCGCCGCCGCACTCCCAAGCAGCGCACTGTACCAGTGCGCCACAGGGCCGGCCCAATAAATGTTTTGATTAAAAGATAAATCATCATGTAAAAGATTAGGTAAAAACATATAAATAAAGCAAGATTCTTGTGGTCGCTGTCCACACTTGCACTAGACACCTGTGGTCCGTCTCTTTCTTTCCTCGCCGACGCCGCACCACCTACTCAGGTCCAACAAATCCTGCAGAGCTGGTCTCCAACATGCTGAACCCTCCCGCAGCCTCCTAGGCCCAGCTCCAATGTTGCTTTTTCTCTGAAGCCTCTCGGATGTGTCCCCGCTGAACACCCAGCCCCTGAAGTTCACATTTGCTCTGAGCTCACTCTGGCCTGCCTTCTGCCCCTATGGGGGGGTGTCTCCCCAGGAGACGGTGGGCTCTGGGGTAGGGGACCGTGCACCCCCCAGGAGATGTCACTTTCTTCTTCTTTCTCGAGTTCTAGACCTGTGCCCTCCAATATGGTGGCCACTAGCCATTTGTGGCCCTGAACGCTTAAAATGTGGCTAGTGCACCGAGGAACTGACTTTAATGTATTTTAATTAATTAAAATTTAAATGTACAAACTAGTGTAAAGTATTCTTTGGTTAAACACAACTCTGCTGTAGGATTACATTTCGCCTTAGCTGTTTAAAATTTAATGTCTGAATTGGGATGAGTTGTATGAGCAAAAGGTTTAAAAGGCTCAGAAAAAAAACGAACATAAAATAGCTTATTAATACTTTCTTATATTGATTACAAGTTGACATGATAATATTTTGGGTATATTGGGTTAAATAAAATGTATCATCGACAATAATCTCACCTCTTTCTTTTTATCTTTTTAATGTGGCTGGGGAATTTCAGATAACATATGGTTTGCATTATATTTCTGTTGGACCGAGCTGTTCTAGACTTTAGGTTAAAAATAAAAATAAAAAGCTGCCCAGGGAGAGAACGGAGGCGGCACGATGTAAGAGCAGACTTTGTAAAAAGGATCTGGGCATTTAGGTGGCTGGAAACTCCCCGTAAGACATGTGGGAAAGTAGCCTAGGTGGTTCATTTTCAAGAATAGCTTAACAAGGGTTGCTTGACTTGGGGTGTGATAACCCCTGAAAGTGCACGTTCCCAAGGGTGAGGTCTCAGGATGGCGGCTGGTCCCCTCGTTCTGTTTACTTCCTGGTTCCTCTTCCTCCTCAGGACCTCTGGCGGGCCTTTTTCACGGGCTTGTCCTGAGCCCGCCCCTTTCCACCAGAGGGAAGGGTACAATAAATGCCTTACAAGGATGTAATAAAACTTAGGCGACATTTAGGAAGATTGTGCACCCCATAGTACTCAGACAGGGAGACCTGGGGGAGGGACTCACGCACTAGGGAATAAATTGCTCGATGTAACCATTTTGGGTGTCCCTGTTCATCAGACACCCAATCTTGCAAGACTGCCATTAAAGTCTCACTTCGCTGTACCTCGTGTCGCTGCGTCCATCCTTGGGCACTGAGTGGTTGAGGGCATCTCTCTCAAGGCTTACTGAAAGGCTAATGAGATCCTAGGCCACATGAACAGAAGCTGAGTGTCTGCAACGAAGGAGGTGAAACTCATCACTGTGGCTATCCCAGAGGGTGGGGGGTTCTGTGCCAGGTCTGTCGTTTTAGGGTGCTACTGACTACTACCTGGAACAGGTTCAGAGGACCCACCTGGACATGGGCTGAGACTCAGTGGTACGAGGACCTGCTTAAGGCTGCCCTAGGCAGAGAGAACAAGTCTGTTCTGGGGCCTCAGAGGGCTGAGCTGGAACCAGCAGCAGTAGATGCAGGGAGGTGGCTTTCAGTAGTCAGTCCTGTGCCATGGGAAAGCAGCTCCCTGTCAACAAAGGTCATTGAGCAAGGCTGGATGACCACGTGTGGTGGTCAGGGCACTTGAGAATGAGTCTTACTAGTTCTCAGGCCCTTCGGGGTCTCAGGCTGTGCCTCTTTGAGGCCCAGCACAGCCATACCTGTGGGTGGGGTGGCCCAGGGCTGTGCCTGACATGGCCCAGTTCCTTCCCAGAGAGAGTCAGCTGTGGCCTCTAGTTACCCCTGCAGCTGGGGCTGGGTCCCACCCATGCTGGAGACAGCCTGGGGTTACCTGCCACCAGGTGGGTAAGTCAGTGCAGCCCGTGCTCCTTGAGGCAAGGATGCTGTGGGATTGGCAAGGCCCAGTACCATCTGCCTCTGTGGGAGGGGAGGCCAAGCCGGCCTATCCCGTGGGTGCCCACTGCTCCCGGTGCCCATAGGGCCAAGCTGACCTTCCTCCCAGATCAGGGGAAGGGTGAGTCTGTACCCGAGGGCAGCAGGCCCTCCCACCACTGCCCCTGAAAATGGCCCATGCAGGCCGTGGGTCAAGTACTCAGTCCACAACACTCACTGAACTCCGCTTCTTCCAGGCACAGAGCCCCTTGAGGGTGGGGTCTTCCAGGCGTGGCCCCCACTCTCAAGGGGCTCTGTGAGCAGGCATGTGACATGTGCCACAGAATTAAAACAATCACACAGCAGTAATCACTGATGGTGTGCTACCCGCGGTGTGCCAGGCACTGTGGCAAACCCCTTGCTGTGTTTGCCCATTTAATCCTCCCGCAGCCCTATGAAATAGGTAGTGTTATCCCCATTTGATGGGGGGGCAAACTGAGGCACAGGCCAGTTCAATTACCCAAGGTCACCAGCCAAGAAGTGCTGGAGCCAGAATTGGAACCCACGCAGCCTTAATCACTAAAATCCAAGCGCACAGAGCTCTACAGTTTACAAAGCACTTTTGGGTCTATTGATCCTCCCCGTCCTCAAAACAAATCTGTATCTCATGTAATCTTGAGGTCCTGCGAATAGCGTGCTACTCTCGTGCGTGTTTTAATTGTTTGAGGATGGTTAATATATGATATATGACAAAAGAAAAGGGTACAGAGGGGAATACTCCTTGCACCCAATAAGTCCCCTGGTCCCTGCTCCCAGGGCAGCAGTGTCATAGCTCCCCGAGGTTCCTCCCAGAGATATCCCATCCTTATATTCCCATTATGTATTTGCATCCTGTGGTCAGAGCTGCTGCCTGTGCAGTGCCCGGGCACTTGCTCTATGTGGGGAGTGGCCCTTGTCGGTGCATGTGGCTCTCCCACCACTTTCAACAGCCGGCCAGCCTTCCACGGCCTGTTTGTGCCACCTTTGGTTCCACTCAGATTGGTCGACCTGTCCGATGGTTTTGGTCCATTCCTGTGGCTCATTTTGGTTTGTAGTACTCTCTCTTTTTAAAATCTTTCCTGGTATAATCGGAGGCGTTATTTGCTTTGTATGTGTGTGTTTCTTCTTTTAATTTGGAGGGTCCATTGTCTCTGTCAGTGAGGTCGGCAGGGGTTATCAACCCCGACAGGCTCAGAGAGTGGAAGTGACTTGCCTAAGGCGGCCCATCCTGGTGTTACAGAAGCTTAGTTCACCCGCTCGCACGCAGTCCAGCTAATAAATCTGTGCGCCAGAATTTGCAGCAGGGAAGATTCGCATGTATTGGAGGGTGCCAACCAAGGAGAACAGGCCAGCCAATGCTGTAGAGACCTGAACTCCCTGAAGGCTTAGAATTATAAGCATTTGTAGGTAAAATTTGAAGGAAGGGGTCTCAGGGTCTTGCAAGATTTTGATGGGCTTCCGGTGGAGTTGGCACAGCCATTCCTGACTCCTTGGTGGATGTCTTCCTTGGCTTTTCAGGGCCTGGATAGTAGTGAGGCTGCAAAAAAAAAAAGCTTGACATTTATGTAAAGAATTGTTATCTTACCCCATAACCAAGGTTCAAATATCATATAACCATGGGAAAAGAGAGAACTCAGAGAAATGCGTGCTAAGCTAGCCTTTATGCTTATCTTATATTCTGCTAGACAAGCGCAGTCCTGTTCTGGCTTCAGCCAGCAAGTTTGCCTTGCAAACCTCCTCCAAGCCTGAGGCCTACTCCAGCCCTAGAGGAAAAGGATCAAATATGATAAAATATGGGGGAGAAGAGGTGTCGTACTGCTGTTACATTGGGAGAGTGAGTCAGCACCCAGGTCAGGCACGACCTGCCCCCAGACTCCATTCAGTGCCTCCTTTCCAAGGCCCAGACCAATAACAAGGCTGGGAAGGAGGGAGATGGAAGGACCCAGAAACCCCTTTTACGGGGGAGTCAGTCTTGGAAGAGCATTGGGTTTACATCTGTAAGAGTAGGGTGACAGAGAGGAGTTTGGGGGAGGTCTGTGAGCAAGGGTCAAAAGCCACATTGTAGTTCGTGAGGGAGGACCAGTGTCAGGAAGAAAGCTGGTGGCTGCAGCTGGTAGAGTGGGAGGTGACAGGGCCAGGCACCTGGGGAGGAGGCGGTAGTAAGATGTCTGAGGAGGCCGCAGGAGAGGGCTTGGTGAGTGAGCTGTCAGTGGGCAAGGTGGGGTGTGGCACAGTGGTGCTGGGATTTCCAGCCTGGAACTGGAGGGAGTGGGTGGGTAGGGGTGGTGTTGCCATAGGTGATGGAAAATTCCAGGTGGGAACTTCTGAGGCCAGGCTGGAGGTGTATAGCCAAGAGAAATAGGCAGATGTGTGCGGAGCTGGGTGTGTGCTGGGGGATGGCAGCCTCATCCAGAGAGAGGAGTGGAGAGAGGAGCCTGGGGCCGGGATCAGAATGTGCCCTCTGTGGGGCCTCACTCTGCCTGGGTCCTGTGTTTGACCCCAGCTCTCAGGCCTGCTGGCCCACTCCTGCAGCCTATTCAACGGGAACTTGGTAGGTACCAGGCATCTGGCGGGGCACAAAGAAAGGGACCCTCAAAAGCACTCTGCGGTGGGGCTCTCCCAGTGGTCTCTGTTGGCCCCTCTGCAGCTCCCACACCCAGCCCACACAGGTGGCCCTGTCACAGACACACTGCCTCCTTATAAACAGGTGGCCATTAGCCTTGACAGCTGGTGATGTTAGAGCCCTCTGTCCTGGCCCTTCCTCCTGCTGCACCCTAGGACCCTCCTGAGCCAGGCTCTCCATGGGGTACCCCACCACAGGGAGGGAAGTGTGGTGATGGCGCCAGCCCGGTCACCATCTCTCACCAACATGCACATTTTGCAAAGCTCTTGCCGGTTGGAGCCAGTGTTAGTGTTCCTCTCACACAGGCAGAGACAGGCTCAGGGAGGGGTGGGGAGTGACCAGGCTGCCGAGACACATGACACGCCCTGGAAGCAAGCGGAGGCCCTGCCCTCTCCTTCCTGGAGCTTCAGGGCCTGGGTCCCAGATAGACAGCCCCGTGGGAGGGCAGGGCTGGCTGGCTGGGATCGGGAGCCCTGTGCCCCTGACATGGTCTGGGGCTGATTGCTGACCCCCGCACTTCCTGCCCTGACCCTTGCCTGGCCTTGTCCACCCCCACAGAGCCCCACCCCTCTCTCTAGCCTCCGCGGGCATTCCTTTCCTCCTTGCCCTCCATGCTAAGCCCATGGGTCCCCTTGTCCAGTCCCTGGTGCTTTCCCACCACTGTGACCTGGCTCTAGAATGCCCTCCCTGTATCTCTGCCTCCCCAAATCCTCCCTTCCTTCAATACTCTCCACAAACTCCTCCTCCAGGCAGCCTTCCCTGACATGCCCATAGTGAGGGCCCCTCCTGGGGACTCCTGCAGCCTGCTTGCCCTTTCAGGAGAGAGCACAGTAAGGGGAGGGGTGACAGTGTGTAGAGAGGAGGGGGCTTGCTCTGGGCTCAACCTGGCCTTCCCCAAGAGACTGGCGGTTCCCTAAACCAGCAGCTCAGTGTCCAGGGCTGCCCTCCTCAGGATGAAGCCCAGCCTCCGCTCGGCCGCCCCTTCCTGTCCTCGCTGCCTGGTGCGCAGTCCTCTACCTGCCGCGTTTTCCTGCCAGAACTTCCCCTTTGTTCCTACTTTACTTACTGAAACAAATCAGGTGAAGGGTGTATTTTGTAATTCCTCTGAAATCCTTTTTGGATCAGGATAGAGTGTCATAGACAAAGGACAGGAAGAACATTTGGCCTTGATGTTTTGATCTGTAAAATGGGCCAGTTACTGTCCTCCCAGGGCCCCTAGCTCTGGTGTCTGCAGGTTCCTGGGACCACCGTTCCCAGTGTCATGTCTTGGATGGGGGCTGGGGTTAGGCCGTGGCTCTTGGCCCCTCCTCAAGGTCGAGCTGAGGCACAGAGGTCAGGTCTGCGCCCGGCTCTGTGGAGGGAAGGAGGAAGCTGCACCTGGCGTCCCACAGGTGGGCGAGGCCTGGGGGTGGGAGCGAAGGCCAAAGCTCTGGTCACTGCCATCAGAGGTCACCATGACAGCTTCAGAACAGCCAGCTTCCCCAGCGTAGATCATCTGTTCCACTCACCTGAGCATTTCCCAGGCCCCCGGGGCACTGGCTAAACTAAGGCAGACATGGCTCAATGCTATGTGAATAGGGTCATCTGGGGCTTGACTGTTCCCTTTTGGAGCTGAGTCTTGGTGACACCATGAAGAGCTGGTCTCTTCTATCCTTGGAGTTTGGGTCTGTGTTCTGGGGACAACAGGGGTCAGGAGGCCTGGCACCCTGTCCTTGCTCAGCCCTAACCCGCTGGCAAACCACTGGCATCCCTGGGCTGCTGTCCCCTCCTCTGTGCAGGGATAATAACCCTGCTTCACAGGATTGGGAGGGTGACACGGAAAGTCTTTGCTCAGCCCCTGGCCCTCCCCACGGGGAGGTGCTGCCTTCCACCCTCGGTTACCTCTTGGGGAAATAAGGAGGCTGGACCCAGGTTCTGAAGGAGGCCTGGCGGGGCGGTCTCAGCTCCCTCCTCCCCCTGCCTTCTGCAAGGGCCTGTTTTTCTGTGCCTCCGTCTGTCTCTACTCCCAGTCCGGGCTGTTTTCCTCTCTTTCTGCCCCGACCTCCCTGAGCAGCAAGACCTGTGAACAGATCTGCTCAAATCCCATGTGTCCAGAATAACTGAAATTGTTCTCCTGGGCTTGTTAGGGTGGGACTTGGGTCTGCTTTCTGATTCTGATGCCCACCTCTTGTGGAGTTGGGCAAGCGGGTGGGCATGCCCCCTGGGCCATGACCTGCCTGTTTTTCCTCATCTTAATCTAAACGTCTTGCTCATTTCAGAAACACCTACTGTGCACCAGGCTCTCTGCTGGGCACCGGCTATGCAGAGGGGACCTGGAATCTGTGGCCGCACCATGGGAGTCTGTTTTACGTCAGTAGAATGCTTTGTACACACAGGGACAAGTATTTTTCTGGTGCTTGCTGTGACCAATGAATTGCTTACCTTTTCCAAAGCATTACTGAATTCACAGCAGCTCTTGGCCATTCAGCATTTTTTTCAATCAATGGTGTTAAAATGATAACTATTTTACTACAGCACCCCACGGGCATTGTGTGTGTGTGTTAAGCAGGACCTTCATTCTTGAAGGTTGAAATCTGATGTAATTTAATTTCCCCAACTTACAAGTAGGGGAACTGGGGCCCAGAGGGAGGTGAAGAAGCAGTCATGAGCAACTCCATCTTAGAATAGCAGCCACCATTTTAGAATTGGGTTTCTGTTTCCCAGACATGAAAGCTTTTACAAGAAGTAGCTCTAGAAAGTCCCGCCAAAAAGTCCCCAAGTGGGAGGGACGCGAGGCTAACTGCAAAATTAGCTTATGTACTCCTGGCTTGCTTGCATTGGCTAAACTCATAGAACAATGAACCCACCCTCGCTAAGCCATTATAAAAGCTGGAAGCAAAAACTGTTCGGGGCTGCACTCCCTGAGTTGGTATGTGTGGCCCCGGCTGTCAGTAAATAAATTTTTCCTTTTATCCATCTCTAGTGGGGTACGTATTGTTTCTTTCCCGACGACCATAACAGAGGCAGTCACTTGCTCCAAGCCTCAGTGGCAGAGTCCGGGACCTATACACCCTGGTGTCTAGTTCTCAACTCCCTTGGTCTTGGGTCCTGGGCAGAAATGCTCTTGGGAAACCCTGGTGCATTAGGAATCAGGTGCAGCAAGAGAAGTTGCATGAGTAGTGCAAAAAAAACAAAAACAAAAAAAACCCCACCCCAAACCAAAAAACCTTTTACCCAGATTCTCCAGTCATTACCATTTGTTACGTTTGCTTCCTCTCTCTCTCTCTCTCTCTCTCTCTCTCTCTCTCTCTCTCTCTCTCTCTCTCTCTCGTGGATACAGACATAGATATATAGATAAATGGATACAGAGGTGAGATGGGTTTGCAATTATTACTTGGTATTTTACATAAAGGAGAGCTTTGCCTTTTCCCCCATATTTTCATTCATTTATCTATTTATATCAGTGTGGAACCATGGATTCTTATCTTATTCCATCAACTTTCTGTTATTAACATTATTTGTTGTGATGCTCGAATTGTCTCAGGTTTAGCCAGTAAAATCCCTGCAAGCTGGCTCCAACCAAAGACTGACGGGTGCTCGTTATTTCTGAGCACTTCCCTACCTTCTGGCATTAGATGTTCCGGGCTCTTCTCCTGTTTCTCCTGCCCAGCCCTGCAACCAGTCATTTTCCCAAAGAGCTCTTTCCTTCCTGTGTGAAATGGTATTTAGAAACCAAGACCTGGGTGCTAGGTGTGCTCACTCCTTTTGGGGTATTCATACTTGTAGGCCTGTTCAGAGGACAGAGCTTCAAAAAATAAATAAAAATACATACAAATAATAGAAACGCATCCCTACATCTTTTTCTATACCTATCAGTCAAAAACTATGAGTTCATGCTGAAACATTCATTTCTAATTCAGGGTGCATGCTAGCCTTCTGTCTTTTTCTATTTGTAACACACATCTCCTACAGTAAGAATCCTGACTCCCATCATCCTTAAGATATTTTCTCTTGGCTCATTCCTACAAATCACAGAATATAGTTTCACTATTTTGCTAGAATTGCTGCCCCATACCATTGCAAAAAGTAGAGGTCAATATTTGCTTGCAGTACCTTTGTTTTTAGCCTGCAGATATATAATTGAAGTCTTGCGTTCAGAAGCTACTTGGGTTAGTAACCCCTGCCCCCATTCAGTGTGGTTGTGTTATTAACTCGAAGTCCAGTTAGGTTCATTTGTTTCTGATTGTATTGCAATTTAATTTTTTTTTCCTGTAATGCTTTATGATTTAAAAAAATATTTTTTTTAGTGTATAAAGTGATTCCAAGTCAAATTCAAACATGAAGGTAAACTCAAAGATGCCTTCTCCATGCCTTCTGTCTGTTCCCACCCATTCCTTATAAATACCAGTCTCTAGTTCCTGGCTTATCCTCTTCATGTTTCTTTTTCCAAAACAAGAAACCGAAAAAAAAGGCAGATACATGAATATTTTCTTATCCCCCTGTCCTTTTTTGGCAGCCAGCTGGTACAGGGATTGAACCACGGACCTTGGTGTTATCAGCACCAAACTCTAGCCAATTGAGCTAACTGGCGAGCTCCTAATTTCATATAAAAAGGTAGCATCCTACATATACTGCTTTGCACTTGCCATTTGTCACTTAACCACAAATTTTCACTGTGCAGCTGGCCTGACTTACTGCACCTGTCTGGCCCCTGCCTCAGCCTCTCCATACTCGGCCTTCCAGAAGGACTCTCTGAGAAGCACTGTTTTGCCCCAGTCCTGCAGAGAGACTCTCCAAGTAATAAAACCCCAAGCCCTCCAGTCTCCCCCCCACCCCCGACTCCTCCTGCCTGGAGCATAGACTCCCCCATCCCCGCTCTTGCCCCCTCCCCTTCTCTGCTCTCAGAGCAGAGTCCTAGCTCAGCCTCTTACTGGCTGGGCTCTCCTGGGTTCCTGGTTTATGGCTCAATTTCTCCATCTGTAAAATGGGGTTGATAATACTCTCTACCTCACAGGGCTATTGTGAAGATTAAATGAGACAACCTAGGAAAAGTGCTTAGCCCAGTGCCAGGTAGGAGGTAAATACTTGCAAAGGTGTGTCATTGACCTTCAGAGGCCCCTCATAAAGCCTCTCCTGACCCCCTAGCCCCCTGCCATGGAAGAGACCTCCAGGCACTCTGTACCCTCGAGCAGAGCTGTCTGAGTCCAGGAGGATCTGCCCCACTGCACTGCTCCCTACTGTGCCGGGCATGGTGCAGGGAAGAGCCTGAGCATCATGTTAAAGACCAGCTGGCCTGGGGTCAAGTCCAGCTCTGCTGTTTCTTTCTAGCTGAGTCCCCAGCCCCCCTTCTTCCTGCCCCTCAGAGACACATCATCTGTTTCAGTTTATTCGTTGCCTCTTTCTCCCCTCTCTCTGCTTTCCACGCCTTCCACTTCCCATAAGCGCGCCCTCTACTGTGTTTAACAAGTGACCTCCGGGCAGTTACCTGTATTATGTTAAAAATGCACAGTAATGTCTAGAGAGTGTATTTTTAAATGCGTGCATTGTTGGCAGCATGCAGCAGACCTCATTCTGCCTTTGCCTGTTACTTCAGAGGCTCTGGGATGCGCCCTGGAGTGCCCCATGGTCTTTCACTCAGCCATGCCCCAGTGGGGGTTGGCTGTGCCCACCGCCCCAGGCAACGCCACCATCCGCCTCCTCATCTGCACCACCCATGTGGATTTAAGCGAGAATTTCTTTGGGGTCCTTAATCTCACTCGTTGCCCCCATTTGATCTCCAGAACAGCTGCCCAGGTGACAGGATTGTGGGCTAGTGCCCTGGGAAGCATTTCCTGGCTGATCGAGTGCCTTAGCCTCTCTGCAGCTCAGTCTCCCCCAAAAGAGGGCGCAGTGGTCCGTCTCACACAGCTTTATGAGGGTTACTGCAAAGAAGGCACAGTGAGGGCACGGAGGCTGCGTGGCTACCTGGAACCTACCGTCCCCTGTGGTCAGCCCTGGCCCCCAGGGCAGGCAAGGGTGCCCACAGCGTGAGGGCACTTCTTGGGCACACCTAGCACATACCTGGGGTGGAGTAGTGATCACAGCCTGGGAACATCATTGGCTGGGATGGCGGGTGATGCAGCCCAGGGGCAGGACAGGTGGCACCAGGGCTGGGGGTGGGCTCTCAACAGAGCACCACATCTGGGCTGCATCCCAGCCCAGCATTGCATCCCAGCCTTATCCCAGCACCACCCTCAACCAGAGAGTGATCCTTCCCTGTCCGGCACCCATCCAGGCTCATCTGCCACCAATCCTCCTTCCCGGCCCTATTCCAATCCTTCCCCACCCTACTGCCACGGGCTTCTTGGAGGAGGAGGGCAGCTGGAGCCTGTGCTTCTCTGGTGCTGGCTTCCTGGATCTCTACCACGTGGGTGTGACCCAATGCCTGTGCCAGCGTACCCGCGCCTCCTCCAGAGCGCCCACTGCATCTATGGCTCCTCCTCTGGGGCGCTCGGTGCTGTTGGCATCATGAGCGGCAAGTCCACTGGTGAGTCCCAGATGGCAGAGGGCAGGGGGCCATGCAGAGAAGTGGGGGATACCCTAACCAAACCTGATTCTCGAGGAGGGGGGGGTGGGAGCCCCGAGAGAGCTTGTGCCTGGCACTGTGCCCTGCCATCTTTACACCCAGCACGTCTGCATTTAATCCTTAAGAGAACCCCAGGGCTGGAGACTATGTTTACCCCTATTTGCAGAGGAAGGATCTGGGGCTCAAAGCCAGAAAGACTTTCCCAGAGTCACTTGAGGACAGAAGGTGGATGGAGCATTTGAGCTCAGAGCTGGGCACACAAATTCCGAGCCAGAGAGGAGAGGACCCTCCATTCCCACTGCACCCAGGAGGAAGTTCGGGCCTGGGCCTGAGAGGTGTGGGCAGGCCCCCTAACTGTCTGAGGACTCCCCTCCCCTGCCCACCCTGCAGACTTCCGCTGCTCCCAAGTCCTGGGCGTGGTCAAGCAGGTGGAGCGGCTGAGCCTGGGCATCTTCCACCCGGCCTACGCACCTATGGAGCACATCAAGCAGCAGCTGGTAGATCATCTCCCCGACAACATTCACATCCTGGCCTCCAAGCAGCTGGGCATCTCTCTGACCCACTGGCCTGATGGCAGCAACCTCATAGTCACGAACTTCGCCACCCGCAATGAGCTCATCCAGGTGAGCAGGTGCTGGAACTCAGGGACGGCGGCAGGTGGGTGGGCTCCCTCTAGTGCCAGAGTGACTTCCAGGTGCTTCCGAGGGGCAGACACATGTGCAGGGGTGGGGGGAGGAGCTCGTGGCTCCTCAGTCTGTTTATAAATAAGGAAACAAGTGCAGAGAGGGACCCCCAGCTTGCTGTGGAGGTGCCCGTGGGCTGCACATGGAAGGGCCTGGCTGGGGAGGGGCACAGTCAGGGCCCCCACAGGGGCTGCTCTTTCCAGACGGTGCCTGCCCAGCCCCCACTCCACCTCATCCTCCAGGCGCTTAACAGTGAGCAAACGTTTACTGAGCTACTCTTATGTGCCAGTCATTCTTCTAGGCATCACGACTATAAAAAGGAATGGAACAGAGAAAAATTCTTGCCTTCTTTGGACTTATATTCTAATGGGTATGTGGGTATAGATAATAAACACATGTAGATAATAAACTAGTAATGAGTTAAGAAACCATCCAGTATTGAAATAAAACAGAAGGGTATGAGAGAGAACCACATGGTTAGGGAAGAGGCCCCGTCCTTACCTGCCAGGTGCAGGCTGAGGGCACCGGGAGGGCTGAGTGGGGGCCTGGGAGCACCGCACGGATAGGGAGACGAGTCTCTACCCTGCAGGCCTCAGCTGGGGCAGGGAGGCCTGTGCTTCCCATGCTCACCCTTCCTATCAGGGTCTCTGTCTTCCCCCAGAATGGGGTTTCCAATACAGAGCCTGATTCATCCTGGTGCCTCTGGCTCCCAGTGAGGTGACTGTCTCTGAGTCCACGCTAGTCACAATATAGGTGTTTGGCTATTAGCATGCAGGGAACGGGACCAGCCCCTTGCTATGGGCTGATGTTCATGCACTCCCAAGAAAACCAGATGGGGATCTCCAAGTGAGTCCCAGAATCCTTGCCTGTATGGCACATAGCACAGGGCCTGCACACAGCAGGTGCTCAGTTAATGATATTATTAGTCTGTGGGAACGAGGCTATCTCCTGCATCTCGATTTGGTCAGAGCCGGTACAGGCTCTGCGTCTCCTGGAGAGGGCTGCAGGGACATCTGCAGGTGTTCTGTGAGACAAGGTTCTACATTCAACGAACTCAGTAAGCTCTAGGTCAGTGGCTCTCAACCAGGGGTGACTTTTATTTCTCCCACAGGATATTTGGCAATGTTGGAGACACTTTTGGTTGTCACAAGTGTGTGTGTGTGTGTGCAGGTCCCATCAGCAGAAAGAAGAGGGTCAGGGTCACCACAAGCCTGAGTTCCAATCTCTGCTTAACCTCGGGAACTTGGCTGGACATGCTGCCTCCCTGGGCCTTGGCTCCCTCATCTGGACACAGGACCATGACCCTCCTTTGCAGGCTGTTCTGGGGATTAGAAACCTGGCCTAAGGGGGGTTTGAATACAAGGGGCATGAACAATTGTGTTCCTGCTGCCTCTTCTCTTCCCAGGCCTTGGTCTGCACCTTATTCTTTCCTTTCTACTGTGGGATGACTCCCCCACCGCATTCAGAGGGGAGGTGAGTGTGCTCTGGAGGTTCTGTGACCGAGCTGCTGCCCCGTGCTCTGGGCAGCCCAGGGTGCATACTCTTGAGAAGTGCATGGGTGGAGGAAGCCAGCACTCCGTGAGCCCCTTCTGTGTGCCAGGCCTCCCCCTCCTCCTGAAGGTGCTCAGCAGCCAGGGCTGGAGTGGACCTAGTGACTTGGGGACAGCCAGAGGGTCACCCTCTGCAGCCTGTTCTCAGTGGCCTTGTGGGAGTAGGGCAGCACTGCCTACCTGCCCACCCGCCCACCCCAATTGCAGCGTTACATCGACGGTGGTCTGAGCAACACCATGCCCTTCTTGGAATCCCCCTCCACCATTACTGTGTCCCCCTTCCGCGGGACTGAGGACATCTGTCCCCAGAGCACCTCGGCCAGCCTGCATGAGCTGAACGCCTTCAACACCAGCTTCCAAATCTGCACCAAGAACATCTTCCTGGTGCTTGAGGCCCTCATATCCCCCAGCCCTGAGGTAGGTCTGTTTCCTCAGAGGTGTTGGAGGCCCAGCCATCCTCAGGGACCTGTGAGTCAGACTTCGTGCCCACAAACTGCCTGTCCCCCAGCCCAGAGCAGTTATGATGTATGTCCTGAGTCTAACAGCTAAGTCCTTGAATCCAGAGCCTGGGGCTCACGTTGGGTCCTTCTTGTCCCTTCCCTCCCTGAGCAGGTGTGGAGTTAAGACTGGCCCCACGTCACAGGAGCACACTAACACCAACTCTGCCAAGCTGGTGTTTGAGCCAGGCCTTGGCTTGTGCTCTCCTGGGCAGGCTCTGAGAGGAGGTCCCATTAGCATCTCCATTTCTCGGGGAGGACACTAAGGCTCAGAGTGGTTAGGGGACTTGTTCAAAGTCACCCACCCTGGAAGCAGCAGAGCCAGAAATACCAAGTGCAAAAACACAATGAACAATAAACCCACATTTCCTGCTCTTTGGCCCTTGGTATTTCTGGAAAATGAACAATTTGACAGTAAACAGTTTATCACTGTAACTCGTTCTTTTGCCCCAACCATGCCCCGGCTCTCCCCACCCCACATACCTGTCCTGTTTGTGCAGTGCTTTATAATTTATGAAACAAGGTTGTGTTCATTTACTCCAGTCCTCCCACACCCATGGGGTGTGCAGAAAACTCAGCCCCATCTTATAGACAGGGAAACTGAGGCTGTCCAAGAGGTGGCACACAGCAAGTGGGGGAGGGGGTGGCACTCCTTCCTGAGCTTGTAGGTGCCATTGCCCTGGGGTGGGGCTCTGATTGTTACAGGGCCCAAGTCTGGCTGCCTGCCCCAACTAAAAAACAAACAACTTCAAAAATCAAATGGTGAAAGTGGAAGTCGGCTTTTATTCAGGAACACCGGTGACTGGAGGAGAGGTGTTAGGCTGACCCGTCTCTCCAGCACACCTGAAGGAGACTGGCCAGACGGAAGCCATCGCAATGACTCAGATTTACTGAGGGGTTTTAAAGAGGAGGATGAGGGAGTAGAACATGGGAAATGGGAGGGAGGGGACATGCAAGGGGCCAGGTGCAAGGTCTGGCCAAGGCTCCTTCAGTTTTCTGTTCCTGTCCTGGCTGTTATCTCAGAGTCCTGATTCAGGGTGGAATCGGAATAGCTTTATTAGTGTCTTTGGTTTCTCAGAGTCTGGATAGTACATGTCTTGTAGCGAGTTTGAAACTCCACGCTGACTGGAACACAACTTTACATTTATGTCAATAATGTCATCTGGCCCCATAACCAAGGTTCGAAATACCAAATAATCATGGAAATAGAAGAAACTCAGAGAAATGCGTGCTAAGAAAAAAACTGTCTTTTTAAAATTTGCCTGCAGCCCAGGTGGTTTTAGGTCCCAACATGGCTTCAGTCCTGCTCACTCCAACATGATCAGACAGGCAGGCGTGGGCTCCTGGGTTCCCCTGCCCACTGCAGGTCCTGGAAATGACATCGAAAAGGCAAAGAGAACTACCATCCATTGACCTACAAAGAGCAAGGCGAAGTCACAGCCGTCCGGGCCAGGCCTTGTTATCCCATATTCCAAAGGAGGGAACTGAGCCCGAGAGGGGTGGGGCTGGTGCAAGAGCACACGGCCAGGGTGTCGCAGAGCAGGGAAGTGAACGGGACTGCTGGCAGGACCAGCTCGAGCAGATCTGTTCTGCCTGCAGCCCTGTGGCCCTCCCTGCTCAGTGCTGCGGTCCCCCAGGGTCCCTGAGCCCTGCTGAGGGGTCACTTGAGGAGTGTATGCTGGGCTGGGATCGCATCCAGTAGACAAGTCTCTAGCCTGTGACCACCAGCTCAAGGCTCAGGTCCAGGTTTTGCCCATCTCATCCCCCTGTGTGTTGGTAGGTAGTGGCTGACAGCTGCAGACAAGGCTACCTGGACGCCCTGAGGTTCCTGGAGAGACGTGGTAGGTGGCAGCCCCCCGGTGGCTGAGAATCATGTCCCATGTGAGCACCAGGTGGCCCCTGACTCTCGTGCCTTTGAGCCATTAGGGACCTGAGCTCACTCATTGTCTTTCTCAGCATCTGCTCTGTGCTTGGCCTGAGCTGGATGCTGGGGACCCAGAGAAGACTCACACATGGGCCCCATTCTCAAGCTGCCCAGAGCCTGGTGCAGGGTGATGGTGACAGAGCCAGGGGGATGGGTGCAGTGATGGAGGGACGCTCCTTGCTCTGGGAGCCCAGAGGAGGTATGTGACCCAACCCGGGGGTACAGGGGGTGGGCAAGGAGGGCTTCCTGGAGGCAATGACAGATGAGCTGGGTTTGGACTGGTTATGAAGACTATGGCAAGGTTGAAGATGGAAAGGAAGAGGGCATTTGAAGCAGAGGGAAGGGCAGCAAGAGCAGAGGCCAAGGCTGGCACCCCCAGAGCACGCACCTCAGTATGGCAGGAGGTGTGCGTGCCTGCGCATGTGTTCACGCGGCCAGAGAGGTCTTATGCGCTGCAGCGCTGACACGTCATCCCACATTCTAAGTGCTGTTTGAAGTGGCAGAGTTGAGATTTGAACCCAGGCTGTCTGGCTCCAGAGCTCATGCCGTCCACCCCCACACTACAACCACAACCACACAGAAGCAGCAAGTATTTGCTGAGCAACTGATACATGCCCACACCTGGGCTTGAGTTTTATGTGTTTATCTCATTTAATTCTCAGAACAACTGCATAAAGTGGGTCTTAACTTTCCCTATTCACAGAGAAGGAAACTGAGGCACAGGGGAATTCGGTCACATAGCTTGCAGGTAGTGGAGTCAGAATTTGAACCCTGAACCATGTCTTTGGGGTTTGGGCTCTGATGAATCACTAGAAAGTAGACAGGGAGCAGAGCAGAGCAGGGCCGGGGAGTGCAGGGATGAGTCATCTGGGATAAGCCCTAGGTCCATCCTGCAGTACGCAGATCCCCAGAGCTGGGTTTGGGCGCTGAGGGGTGCAGACAGCATGGAGAACCGGGGAGTCATTTTCATCCAGAGCCTCTAGATGTGCTGACTTGTCAGTCCCTCTCCTGTCCCCTGACCCAGGACATTGGTGTCTAAGGAACACCCAACCCCAGCTGATGGGCCCTGGGATGCTGGCCATGACAGAGGCCAGAAGGCAGGCCTGTTTCTCAACTGGGAAGTGCCCAACGTGCTGGTCAAGGATGTGCCCAACTTTGAGCAGCTCTCTCCAGAGCTGGAGGCTGGTACTGCCCCTTCCTGCACTTGCACACCTGCTGGTACCCTGCACTCAGGGACCTGGGGTCAGGGGCCCTGCCCTGAAGGCACTCATGGTCTGGAAGAGGACAGGACTCATTTTTTGAGCACCTACTAAGCAGCAGGTGCTGAGGACTTTTCACAGGTTGTGTCACTCACTCCTCAGCACAACCCAGGCCTGAGCGTTCTTCCAACCCCACTTCACTGGTGAGGAGGGGCCAAAGCTCAGAGAGGGGAAGGGACTCGCCAAGGTCTCAGAGCCTGCAATTTTGGGATCTAACCAAAGCCTGTGCTTGAGAAAGCCAGGGCTCTGCCCACTGCGCAAGAAAGAGCAGAAGGTGCTAAGGGACATAGGAGAGGCACACATGGAAGGTTCTGGACTCCCCAGATGGAGATGGACTCATTTCACCCTCCCTACAATACTCTGAGTATGGTACAGTACTATTCCCATTGTACTGATGAGGAAACCATAGCACAAAGAGGTTAAGTGACAAGGTTACACAGCTAGCGAATGGCAGAACCAGGAGTTCTGTTCTGAACCATTTAGTCTGTTCTGCTCCATGACCGAGTGTCACAATTACAACAACAGGAACGTATGGGGTCCCCTAGGCACATGTAATGATGGTGGGGATGAGTTTGGACAGCATCTAACTAAGACTCAAAAGGAGATGTTGGCCACAAAAGAGAAGGTAGACAAGCATCTGAGCAGAGGGCATAGCACGTGCAGACGTCCCAGGATGGAAGAGGGAGCCCTGAGAGGTCCACTTGGTGGCAGCATAGTGGCTGAGGGACAGGGTAGCAGAGATGAGCTGTGGGAGGCCGGGAGGGTTATGCAGGTGGCCTCGAGAGCTGCAGGAGGAGAGAGGCGAGGAGTCTCTGGGGGAGTGTTGTGACCTAGCGGCGGGAGAGGCTGCGGAAGTGGGAGACTGGGAGGAGTGGTGATGGCGGCAGAGGCCACAGCAGGGACAGCGGGGGTGGGAGAGGGGATGAGGAATAAGGAGGGTGCCTCTTTCCATGCCGAAGACCACACAATGGCATACAAAAATGGGCCTGGATCTGTGCTGAGCCCGAGGTCCAAGTTTGGGATTCTGGAGCCCTAGCTGTGTCCCTGCACCACACGGGGCACCAGAGAGCTACCTCTGGGACGGGCAGTCCCCCCACCCTACCCTCCCTCCTCTCCCCACCTCCATACCCTGCAGTCAGCTGGAAAGGGATTATTTGTCCTGGCCCTTACAGACATCTCTTAATCCTCACCTACCTGCCCAGGTGGAAGGTCCTGCCAATATCCCCACTTTACAGAGGACGGAACCTAGGCTTAGGGAAGGGAAAGGACTCATCCTAGGACACACAGCAGGTGAACATGGAGTTGGGTCTTTGTCCTGTTCATCTGTGAACCCTCTGAAGCACTGTCTCTAGATGGCACTGGCCAGAGTTGAGGCTGGTGGTCTCACCTGTGGTCTGGAGGCTGGAATTTGGGCTCTGGCTCTGTCCCAGCCCAGAGGCTGGTCCTTTCCACTCTGGTCAGTTCAGTGAATACTGATCTTGGGAAATGGTTGCTGTGGTCACAGCTGCTGTGGTTGTTAAGACCGATGCGTTACCATTATTGAGGGAGGTGGCAGGGGGGTACCTGTCCCATCCTAGGGGGGCAGGAGAGGTAGAAAGAGCTCAGGAGTCTCACAGACCTAGTCTATCCTGGCCCTGCCACTTCCTAGAGATGGTCCTTAGGCGAGTCACTTCTCCACTCTGGACCTCAGTCTCTTCGTCCATGAAAGGGGCACACCCTGCTCATCTCAGCGACAATGAGGAGAGAGCATGTATGGAAGGCCCAGCTCTCCGCTGGCATGTGGTAGGGGCTCAGTCAGGGTGTTTCTTCCTCTGCAGAAGGTGTGGGGCACAGTCTGTGGACCAGGTGAGGCAGAGAGGGGCTCAGGCAGCCAGCACTCAGGGTGACATTGAGGGGCTAACTGGAGGGGTAGGTGGGGCTTTCCAGTCCACAGACTCAACAGCGCCAGGTGTGCTGTGACTTCTCTTGCAGCACTGAAGAAAGCTTGCCTGAGGGTCCCCAGCCCCTGGGCCCGCTTCTGCCGGTCGGGGCCCGGCCAGGTGCTGACATACCTGCTGCTGCCCTTCGAGTATGTCTACTTCCAGAGCAGAAGGTAAGGCTGGGCCAGGGGACCAGCGCCCATGTGGTGGAGACCAGTGCCCAAGGCAGGAAGGACTCTGGCACACTGGGTGGGCAGGACTGGGCAGGCATGGAACCCGCCTGGTCTCCCTATGCTGCCTGGTGCTGGCTGTATGGCCCAGAGCACTGGTGGTCTCCTCTGCAAACCAGGACTGATAAGGAGACAAAGTGGCAGCTGTGACCAGAAGCCGGGGCCTCCTGGCCAGCACCCTGGGCCCTCTCCTGTCTCTGTGACCTTTGCCCCATTGCGCCACCTGTCAGAGCCTCAGAGCCAATGTGCTGTTCCTGAGGGTAACTCTAGGAGCTGCTCTATCTCAGATTAGCTGTGTGGCCTGGGCCAGGTCTCCTGACCTCTCTGGGCCATAGGTTCCTTTTCTATAACAAGGCCCTTCCAGGTCAGACTGGATGCAGTTAAGCCCTCACTAATGGTTCTAACTCGCTGACTAATGGATCACTCTGCATGGTCTGCTCATTCATTCCACCAACTTACTGAGGGTCTACCAGGGCCGAGCCCTAGCTGGGGGATAGGGAGGCAGCACTGCCCCAGACCCAGTCCCCGGCCTTATGGAGCTCATGGCCACAAATCATCACACTTTCACCTGTGCACTTGCAGCTCTGCCTAGGGATACCTAGGAGAGGCCTACACTGGCTCTGAGCTGGTGCAGCTCACACTAGGGGTTGTCTGGCCAAGGAAGGCTGCCCAGGGCAGATGACTTTGAGCTATAATCTGAAGCATGAGTAAGAGTCTACTAAGCAAAGAGGGAAGGGAAAAGCGTTCCAGGCAGATGGGACAGCACGTGCAAAGTTCCTGGGGCAGAAGAGAGTAAGGCCCATTGGAGGAGTAGACAGGGAGGCCAGTATGGCTGGGGACAAAAGGTGGCATGCTGTACAAAGTGGGGATGGGGAGGCTGGAAGGGGCCAGACACACAGGGCTCTGTAGCCAGTTGAGGAGTGTGCTCTTTATCCTGAGAGCAGTGGTAAGGCAGGGAAGGGTTTAAGCAGGGAGGTGTCATAGGGAGATGTGTATTTTTAAAAATTCTCCGTTCCCCAGAAGAAGGTCTATGAAAGCGAGCCACAGCCTCTGTCCTGCTCCACGTTGAGTTAATGACTAGATCAGCCCTGCTGTTTAAGTTGCTGCAGCCCCAAAGCTGAGAGAGAGCTTTCTACTGACAGATTCTCCTCCTGCTGGGCTGTGGTACTGAAACAATTCGAAATAAAAAAGAACAAATGTAAAATCTAGCCTTTTCAGTTAAAAAAAAAAAAATCCACTGTGTGAGCACCGACGGGGAATCTGCCCAGACCACAGGGAAACTCACTCTTGGTATTTTCCATAACCCACATGCTCAACGTGTAGGTTGCATTAGTAGAGGCAGAAGGTCTAGAACAAGGAGGTGATGGGCCAGCGTATGTTCTACTTGTCACAGCACACCCTCTGGACTGTCTGTCCAGTTTGAGCCCCTGGTTAGAGGCCCCTCCGAGGGCAACATGGCACAGGGTGAGGCCCCGCAGTGTCCAGCGAGTCTGAGAAAGTGCCCGGCCAGTGCTTTCTCAGCCATGGTCAGACAGCCCTCTGCTGACACTGTGGGGTGGTGGCTCTGTAGACAGACTCTAGCTCTCCTCTGCAGTGGCAGTGGGACAAGATGCAGTTCTGAGCACCCTGGATCTGGTGCTGGCTCTGTCATGAGGGCAGTGCGGAGCCACAGGAGCATTTTGAGCAAGAAAGGACTGTGGCCAGCTGTCTGTGTAGGAAGGTCTCTGGCTCCTGGGAGGAGAGTGGATGAAGAGGTGAGGGGTGGGGAGGGTGGGGACTGGTCTGAGGACAAGAGAGAGGAATGGACAGAGATGTGGGAAAAGTTAGGAACAGGTGAGGTGACTGTCCTCATTTGACAGGTGATGAAATCAAGGCCCAGAGTGGTCCCCTGACCTGCCCGAGTCACACAGCTGGTGGGCAGGGAAGCTGAGTGGCATCCCCAGGCCAGCCTCACTCAAAGCCCTGCCCTCTCCACCCCTGGGCTTCCTACTTGTGCTCTGTGGGGTCCATGACCCTAAGGCCTGGCCGCCTCTACCAAGTTCAAAGTCCACGGATCATTCTGCCATTGCAGGTGCCCCCATGATTCCAACCTGCTCTGCCATGGTGGCCAACACCACTGGGCACTCCTTAACCTGACGTGGGCAGTCCCCACTCCCTTCCTTCAGGCCTGGTGCCTCTAGTGCACGGCCCCGCCACACTCCGGGCCTGTGGGGGGGGTGGGCTCAGCCGGGCTGCATGCTGGGCTTCCCTGGGTGAAGCTCATGCTGCCTCATCCTCCAGGCTGGTGGCCTGGCTGCCCGATGTGCTGACGAACTTGGTGGATGCAGGGCCTGCTGAAGTGCCTGGCCCTCAAGGTCTACTCCAGGATGAGGGCCCAGCTCCTGGGGCCAGTCATGTGAGGTGGGCAGAAGGGCCTGGGGCTCAGCAAGAATGGCTGTGGTGGAGGGGAAGGCACCGGCTGTTTCCCAGGACCCTGGCAGGGAGTGCACGCCACCCATCCACCCACTGTGCATCCGTGCCCCTCTGTCCCTCCACTCTGCAGCCAATGACATGTGTGTTTGGTTGCTGCTGTGGGCCAGACCTGTGTTGGATGCTTATGACCAGTGACACTGGTCAGTCTGTGTGACCTGCCAGGGGCAGTCACTGTCTCTTCACAGAGGACAAGTGGTCTTCCCTGCTTTGCCAAATCCCTGCCAGTTCTCTGCCATTGTCCCAGATGTCCCCCCTGTGACCTCAAGAGGGGCTGGCCGTGCATGTGGTCAGGGGTGGGGCTGCCTGGGTCCTCTTCCTGACCCTGCCCTCCCTGCAGGCAGGAGACCCCGATAGTCCTCCCATCACTTGACAGCCAGCTCTTTAGCAAGGAAATCAGTGCAGCCCTCCAAGGGATGGCCACCCCCAGGACCTTCCTGCCATTCCCAGCTCAGCCACAATAAAGGCCTTGGGTCCTCCCGCAGAGCCTGATTTGGGAGGAGGGTGGCCCAGGCTTACCGTGTGCTGGAGCTACCTGCACATGGCTTCACCCTGCCCTTCACTACAGCCCAGGCTCTGAAAACTTGCACTCGCCAGCTTCTGCTCCCTCTGCAGCCTGCTGGTCACCAGTGTCCTGGATATTAGGCCCCCTCCAGCCTGGGGCAGCTTCTTCTACTGACGCTGCTGTGGAGCTCAGACCCACCCATCAGGCCTGAGGGCTGCCAGCTGGGCCAGCCCAATGACTGGTCTCCCCTGACCCTGTCTGGCCCATGTCCTGTATGTCTGCATCTGCCCCCAGGCTGTGTGATTCTCAGCTTGCCTCCCGGGAGCTCAGAGCCCAGCCCCTGGCCCAGGGTGGGCACTGGAATTGTTGGCCAAATGGGGATGGCCTCCCTCTTCCCCTCACAGTCTTGTTCCAGACCATGAGGGCAGGTGGCCACCAGGAGCTGAAGAGACCCCACCAGCCTCTCTGGAGACCCTGCTCCTTGGAGCCAGTTCCCTGGGACCCGGGTATTTCAATTTTGGAAAAGGCCTGGCCAGTCGGTATGTGCCCAGGTCACTGTGCTCCCAGGTCACCCTGCCCTTCTTCCTGCCTGTCTCACCAGGAGGAAAAGGATGGCAGGAACTGAGACACACATCTCGGGTGTGGAATTCCCATATGGGGGGCTTGGAGGGCAGCATTTGCTGAGAAGTGGGGTTCATGCACCATCACAGAGCTTTTTGCAGAACACTTTACAGAAGAGGAACAAAATGCCGAAATGCCCTCATCGGAGATCGGGGGAGCAGACTGAAATGATGGGGAGGGGGTGCCTCCCCTCAGATCCTTCCTCTGCCTTTCTCTGTCCTGCACTGGCCCTCGGGGTGACCCCTATGGTCTGCCTCACTCAGGAAACCTTGATCTCTCTCAGGGCCTCTGTTTCCCCCCGTATAAAATGGAGATAATAACGTGCATCTCATGGAATACTTACTTGAGTAGATTAAATGCTCCATACAGACTACATCAAATGGGGATGTAGTCACCCCCAGAGAGGGGAGTGGGGAGTGAAAGCACATTGACTACGTTCTGTGGTGTGCTGGGCACCAAAGTGGTGCACCACTGCTGGGCCTCCTTGGAGCTTCCTCTGAGCCTCACAGCAGCCCCTGAGTAGGGAGTAGTACAGGAAAAACACAGGAAAGCTAAGATTGGAGCCCGCCATACAGACTACATCAAATGGGGATGTAGTCACCCCCAGAGAGGGGAGTGGGGAGTGAAAGTACCTTGACTACGTTCTGTGGTGTGCTGGGCACCAAAGTGGTGCACCACTGCTGGGCCTCCTTGGAGCTTCCTCTGAGCCTCACAGCAGCCCCCGAGTAGGGAGTAGTACAGGAAAAACACAGGAAAGCTAAGATTGGAGCCCAGGCCTGTGTGATGTCAGAGCCCTCCCTGGTCCTGGCACCATGGTACCATCGAGTGTGGTAAAGTCATGAGTCTGCTGCTCCCCTCTTTCTCCCAGCGTCCCAGCCAGGGACCTCTCTGTGTCCTGGAGCCCTGGAACAGCTGTGGTTCAACCACATTCCTGGCTTGGCTGAAAGCCTCCCAGTCTGGTTTTTTGAGTGCCAGTTGTCTGCCGGATGTTTCCTGATGCCTGAGGCACATACCTGCCCCAAGGAGCTCACATGCCTCTATTGCTGTCCTTGTGGAGGTAACAGGGAACTAACCCTCACAGGTACACATCGTCTTACAATTTACAAAGCCCATCATCTCATTTAATTCTCACATTAATCTTGAGAGGTAGGCATTATTCTCCTCATTTTATGGGTGAGGAAGCTGAGGCTCAGAGAGGTTATGTTCATTTGGAAGTGGTAGATCTGGAAATGCCCAAGTCTGTGCTCCAGGCAGCAGAAAGTTCCCTGGGCTATCACAACTTCATCATGTATCTGCTCTATGACACTCAGCAAGTCCTTTCCTTAATTTCCTTGTCTTTAAAATCAGGGGTTGGACTAGCTGGTTTCTATGGGGCCTCCAGCTCTGCTGTTAGTATATAATACATAAAATTAATGCCAATGTGGTCAGGAGGAGAAAAGATGATTTTGGGTGGGGGAGGATTAGCCACAGAGGAATTGGATTCTGAGCTGGTTCTTTATGGATACCTAGAATTTGAATTGGCAGGAAAGCCATTCCAGGAGATGGACCTGCAGGTACAAAGGTAGGATGTGGTGGCACACAGTAGATTAAATCAACAAGGAGTTTGAATCTTAGAGAGCTGAAGTTCCTTGTCTCAGGTCACATCACCAGTCAGTGGTGAAGTTAGTCTTTAAGCCCAGGTCAGGCTGTGGTTCCACCTTGTCTGGACACTAGAAAGCCTGATAGAAGTACTGATGCTCAGGACTCTTCTGCAGAGATTCTAATGTAATTAGTCTTGACCTAGACCTGTCTGGGAAGGAGTGTACCTGGAACTTGTGGTTTCTGGGCACTGGTGTCCTCTGGGGCCACCTCATAGGCATGACCACCTGTCTGAGATAGCACCCTATGCCTCAGGCTTGCTCAGTGTCATCTGTGGCAAGGGGGCTGGTATGTGCCAATTTACAACTGGGGTCATGCGATGCTAGTGTGGTAACCTCTGCCCCAGTACTAAGTCCTGGTTCTATTAGCCACCTCCAGGCAGCTGCCTCAACTCCCCTTAGCTTTTCACCCTAACCATGAATCTGATCATTACACTAGCTGAATGTTTGGTGATGGTGAGGAATAATCATTATTTTTAAAAGTGTTAATGTATTGGAAATATGTTTTCAAAGAGTTATCTCTTAGAGATCCACACTGAAGTATTTAAAAATGAAATTATATAATACATGGGATGATTTGCTTCAAAATAATCTGGGTGTGTGGGAGCTGACGAAACATTAGTTGATAATAGTTAACACTGGATGATGGGTACGTAGAAGTTCATTATACCATTCTTTCTAATTTTGGATATGTTTAACATTTCCATAATAAAAAAAAACCTTAAAAACTTGACAGCACGTACAAATGGGAAAACATACGATAAGACATGAAACAAAGCAAAACCAGGGGCACTGGAAGTTGTGGTTTCCCAGAGTGACAGGCTGGGACGGGAGCAGGATCGGGTGAGCTGGGAAAGTTCAGCACCGCGGACAGCGACCCGCGTTCCCTGCCGCCTCAGCAGCTTTGGGGATCTGAGAGGGCAGAGATTTTGGAGACCTTGCAGATCCACCTTGTTTAGGAAGTGTCTCTTCAGGATAAGGTGCTATCCAGCCTCTTCTTACACAACTCCAGGGATGGGGTGCTCACTACTAAAAGGGTAGCCTAGGACTTGGTGGACATTTTTGGCTCATGAAAAGCTGTTTTCTGCTCTTTAGGGATAACTTTCTCAGAAACCAGTTGACCACGTATGCTTGTGTCTATTTCTGGACTTCCTATTCCGTTCCATTTATTTATATGTCTATGCTTACACCCATTCCACACTGTCTTGATTTATAGCTTTAAGGTAAGTAGTAAGTCTTGAAATCAGGTAGTGCGAGCCATTCAACTTTGCTATTCTTTTCCAAAATTGCTTCTACTAGTTTAGGTCCTTTGCTCTTCCATATAAATTTTAGAACCAGCTTGTCAATTTCTATGACAGAGCCCATTGGGATTTTGCTTGTGATTGCATTGACTCTGTAGATGAATCTGGGGACAATGAGCATCCTAACAACGCTGGATCTTTCAATCCACGAATAGGGTATATCTCTCCATTTCTTTAGGTTTTCTTTAATTTCTCTCACCAATATTTTGTAGCTTTTGGCATACAAATCTTGAGCATATGCTCTTAGATTTATTCTAAGCATTTGATGTTTTTTTTGATGCTATTGTGAATGGTATTTAAAATTTTTAAATTTCCAATTGTTGTTGCTGGTATGTATAAATAGAATTGGTTTTTGTTTGTTGGCCTTGTATCCTATAGCCTTGCTAAACTCACTTATTAGTTCTAGTAGATTTTTTTTGCAGATTCCCAGGAATTTTCTACGTTAATAGAGCTTTTTCTTTTTGTTTTTATTCTGAAAAAAATTAAATCTATAAAAAGTTTACTAAAACTGTGGTTGGCAAAATAATGGTCCTCCAAAGATGTCTATGTTCTAATCCCCAGAACCTATGCCTATGTTACGATACACATCAAAGGGAAATTAAAGCTGCAGATGGAATTAAGGTTGCTAATAAGCTGACTTTAAAATAGGGAGATTATCCTGGATTGCTGGGTGGGCCCAATGTAACCACAGGTATCCTTAAAAAAGGAAGAGGGAGGCAGAAGAGTCAACGTCGGAGTGATGCGATGTGAGACAGACCAGTCATTGCTGGATTTGAAGATGGAAAAGGACCATAAGCCAAGGAATGTGGGCAGCCTTTAGAAGCTGGAAAGAGGAAGGAAATAGATTCTCCCCTAGATCCTCCAGAAAGGAATGCAGCCTTGGTGACACTTTCATTCTAGTCTAGGGATACGTGCATCAGGCTTCTGACCCACAGAACCAAGTCTGGTAATTTGTTACAGAAGCAATAGAAAACTAATACAACAATGAACATACCCCATTACCCACATTCACCAATTGTGGCTTTTGCCACATTTTCTTTCTCTCTCCTCTTCCCACAGTCTGCTGCCCTAAGGGCATTACAACTTGGACACCCAGACAAATTAGGTACCTGAATTGGAAGAGAGGCTTGCCTTTGCTGATTCACCCACCAAAATGTGCTTGGTGCTGTGAGTCCTACACAGGGACTTGGTGCTGCAAGTCCTACACAGTGACGGCTCCCACCCTGCTCCACTCTGAGATGCCGTGGGGTGTGAATGTCTGACCTGACCTCTTCAAGCCTGTGCCCGAATCCCCATGGTCACTGGGTAGGGGCTAGGACAGAAGTTGGGCAGGATTGGGACACTAGAGGACAAAGGAGTGGGCAGCCAGGAACTTGTCTCTGGAAGATGGCAGGAGATGGAATCACCTGTGAGCCAAGGCTCCAAGTCCTGGGTGCATGCTCCATTTTCCCATCAGACTTCACTTACGAAATACAAATTCAAAGATAAAATTATTAATAATTTCAAGATGGTGACCGCAGAGCATCAAACCCAAAGCGTGGGGCCCTTCTGAGCACAGAACCCTGTGTGACTCCCCTAGCGGCACACCCATGAAGCAGGGCCTGCTATGTCTATGTCTGTACTCATGTCTGTGCTATATCATCATGTGAACACCACTGAGAGCAAGATATGATGCTTCCAACATTCTGGAGGGAATCCTTGCATCTACTCCCAGGCAGGACCCTGCCTCTACCCCAAGTTAAGACTATTCTGACCTCTAGTAACTAGTTTTGCTTGTCCTTGAACTGTATATAAACGGAATCATACAACATACACTCTTCTGTGTTTGGCTTGTTTTGTTCTTTTTTTCTTTTTTTGATGGCTGGCCACTACAGGGATCGAACCCTGGACCTTGGTGTTATCAGCACCATGATCTAACCATATTTTCTTCATCATTTTGACTGTAAGATCCACCTATGTTGTTGCATGTACCATCGGCCCTCTGTATCCATGAGTCCTGCGTCTGTGTATTCAATCAATCCTGGATCAAAATACTTTAAAAAACTGAATGATTGCGTCTGTACTAAACATGTACAGACTTCTTTTTCTTGTCATTACCCCCTAAACAATACAATAGAACTACTACTTACACAGCATTTACATTGTATTAGGTATTATAACTGATCTAGAGATGATTCAAAGTATATGGGAGGATGTGTGTAGGTGACATTCAAACACTACACCATTTTATATAAGGGACTTGAGCATCCGTGAATTCTCGTATCTGCAGGGGTCCCGGAACCACAGATACTGAGGGACGACTGTGCCAGTAATTCCTTTTTATTGCTGTGTGGTAACTATTCCATTTTATGAACATATCACAATTTCTGCATTCTACTGCTGATGGACGTTTGGGTCGTTCCCGGTGTTGGTCTAACATGCTCCAATAGTCCCTGATTTGGCACGTGGTATCCCTTTCGAGCTGGGTCCTGTGTCCTTTGGATTGGACCTGGCCTCATCATTTTCTGAACGTTTTCTTACTCTTTGCCTACACAAGACGTTCTCGGTTCATCTTGTACGTTCCTCGTACAGCCTCAGGACTGGCCTCCTCTCCGAAAAACCCTGGATCCTTTCGGTGGGGCAGGTATTTAGAAAATGCGGGCGCCGGCTGTGCTTAGCATTCCCGGGATATCACTGCGTAAAAAGGCCTTTTCAGCAAAGGTAAGAAATGGATGTTTACATCCGAAATTCACGTCAACTCCTCCCGTTCCACCCCAGTCTTCGTCGCCTCCTCCCACTCCCGCCATCTTCTTCCTCCCAGG
>NW_007728500.1:228090-249916 GCF_000696425.1 Galeopterus variegatus
CGGAGAAGGTGCGCCGGCTCCGGGGGCGGGGGACCGAGCTGGCCTGGTCGCTCTCGCCGCCGCCGCGCCCACCGACCACCCGGGGCTTGGAAGCCGACAGGGCGCGGGGCGGTGGGAGGGGGTGGGCTTGCAGTTGGGGAATCCAAGGTCAGAGACCTTCGGTGGTGGCCTGGGGTCCGCGGTAGGACCGCGTTCCGTGGAGGTGGAGCCTGTGTGGCTGGAGCCGCCAGGACGACCGGCCCAGGACCGCCACACATCCCTGCTTGCCCACCCGTTACCTGGATGGCTGTGTGACCTTGGACAGGTCACGTAACCTTCTCTTCCTGAATCCGGTCCAGCCTTTGATGAGTGCAAAGTCCCGGTGACCATCTGGGAAGGGGTATAGAACTGGCGTCAGGGCAGTGGACGTCCCTCATTTCCAGCGTGGGCTCCGGGTGGGGGATGGGACCAGCCTTGCCCGGATGCGGGGTTGCCTCCAACACTCAGGCAGGACCCGGGGCACTCACATTTCCCAGCGTTAACTGACGTCACATTCACAACAACCATGTAAGATAGAGGTGGTCGTTTCCACTTTACAGTCTTGATGCGCAGGCTCTGAGAGGGGAGGTGGCCTGCCCAAGGTCACACAGCTGGTGAGTGGCAGACCCGGGATCTAAAACGCTTGTCTGTCTCGAGACCCGATGTAAGATATGATCGTGTAGTGTCTCTTCTGAGGTTTGCAGGGGAAAGAGATAGCTGTTCTCCTCTTTGAACAGGCCCTGAGGGTTTCCCTTGTTGCCCCTGTCTTCGAGGGAGACCTCTGAATCCAGATCCACTGTCTTTATCTGGTCCAGACGGTGGCTGGCCTTAAGGTCACATTGGACAGCAGTGGGGCAGGTTGCAGGAAAAGCTGTGGGCTAGGCTATCATAGCTGTGTAGAGTTCCAGACGTCCCTCTGAGAAAGGTTGGGGAAGGGGCTATTAGTGGAGGCATGCTGGTGGGGGGCACTGAAGGCCCTGGGGCTGCTGGGCTTGGAGAACCGAAGTCCCTGGTGGGCTTACTGCAACTGGAAGTCCTGCTGGGCTGTCCTTGGGAAGAGGGAATGGAAGGAGATGGGCACAGGATACTTGCTGTGGCTGGAGACTTCCCTTCACATCAGGGCCATAGTTAGCTCCTCACCCAAACCAAGGGGCCCCATGAGTGTGGGCATTCAGAATTGTTCAGATTTTAGAGAAATAGTTGTGTATAGAACATAAGAACCCCAGCTGGGTTTGGGGCTGTACTTTAGAATGACACACATTTATAATATTTTTGCTACAAAGTGTATGAATATTCACATTAAGTGTGATAAATAAAGATCGAAAATAGTCTCATGTCAGTTTAGGACAGGGTTTGCCTCCAAATGATTTATGAAAAACCTGGGTTTTGGCACTTTTTAGCGTTTTGGAGTTGCAGATGAGGGATTGTGGGCCTGCGCTATATCTCCCTTTTAGGGATGAGGAAATGGAAGTTGAGAAGTTAAGTCACGGGGAGGGGCTGGAGGAGACACATCAGGTCTGATGACTTGGCTGGCCGGGAGGCTCCCCTGGAAGGCTGTGTACTTGGGGCTAGCCAGGGATGCTGGCCAGGGCTCTGCATTGAGGTCCTGGGGGGTTCTGCTGGGGAGATTTCTGGGCACCTTGATGGGGTATGAGTTGTTAATTTTAAGGAAGTTTTCTAGATAACCAAACATGCTGGGGAGATTTCTGGGCACCTTGATGGGGTATGAGTTGTTAATTTTAAGGAAGTTTTCTACATAACCAAACATATCTTGTTTGTAACTTGCGTCTTTCAAAGACAAACAAAAGCACGTCTTACGCTTTTTAACAAGGAGAGTGAATTTAACGGTCCTTTCACTGGGACGGAAAACACGGCAATGGCCTGGAGACCCATGTGTGAGGCCTCTTCACACGGTGCCCTAGAGAGTTGCCTTTTTAAAGCTTACATTTTTTTTTTCTGACTGTCCTTGTGGCCTTTTCAGGCTCCTAACTGCTTCTCCGCCAGCTCCCTGCCTATTCCTTTTACCTTCACACCTGAGAGTTGGGTAACCTGAGGACTACCTTGTTAGAGCTGTGGGTAAGCCAAGAGCAAACAGTATTAATAACTCGACAGCTGACTACCTACTGTGCTCTGGGCTTTGTAGCTTACCAAGCCCTTTCTGTTCATCACCACAGCAAGTTCTCCCCCAAAGGGCTATGACGTAGGACGGAGCTGGTCTTCCATTACACAAGTGGGAAGATGGAGGCTCTGGGAGGTTCAGTGACTTTCCCAGCCCATGTGGCTGGTACAAGGCCGAGTTGAGCTGACCAAGGATCTGGGATTTTCTCCTGGGAGTAAAGAGAGGTAGAGTGCACGGGTGTTGTGTAGGCCGGTATTTTCTGTTCCTTTTTCGCTCTCTTCCTGGTTCTCAAGCTTGTTCTTTTCCACCCTTCTCATCCATGCTGCGGGATGGGGCAGCATAAGTGAGAAGTTTTCTCAGGAGAGACAGTCTGCGCTAGCTTTAGACCAGTGCTTGTAAAGCCTTCACTCTTCCCACTCTGCTGTAGAGTTCATTACGTGGGATGATCAAGGGGGCTGAAGAATCAGTCCCAAAAATCTACCCTGAAGATTTCTCTCAACTAGAGAAGGAGGGTCCTGGATGTCATTTCCAGTGGCAACTGGTGTAGCAGGAAGGGCAGGTGTAGGGGTCGGGACCTGGGTTCTGGAGAGTCATTGCTCTTGGGTTAGTCTGTGCCTCCCTTACCTCCACTTGAAATCCAGAGCTTCAAGTGTGCAGTTGCTGAGATTGCACCCTTCTCTGGGATCCTTTGAGGGGATGATATCTTGAGCACACACCAGTCATGGTTTGGGATGGGACCCTAGAATGCTTTAGGAATAGTTACTCACATCCTCAGCTTTGGCAGCCACTTTATCAAGTCCTGTGTGCCACTGTGAATCCATGAGAGACTCGTACCTTTTTTGCAGAGGCTCAGAGAAGGCAAGAACTTGCTCAGAGTCACAGATTCTGAAAGAGGCCAAGTCTGATCAGGTCACCTGGTCTGTGGCTAGCCTCTCCTCTGCCCCGTGGGTGCCCTGTTGCCTTTGGAAAGTCATGAAGGCTGCTGGACTCTGGCCCTAAGGAAGATGGAGGGTCAGGCCTTCTTTGAGCATGCTTTATAACACTGGAAGTCTTCAGACCACTTAGAGATTTTGAGGTTTTTGTTAATGATTTGAGTCCTCTCCAGGTGGATTGTAGGTAGTCCAGTTCACATTTCCTTTCCCTTTTCTTCCCTCTCCTGCCCCTGTGTCCCTCCCCAACCAAGGGTGAGTCTATATGAGGCACCAGTGCTTTGAGATTAAGAATCTGGCTTTGGAAATGGAAGTCCTGGGTTTGAATGCAGGTTTGCTGCTCACCAGCGGGGTGGCCATGGCAAATGCCAGAACCCCTTTGAGCTGTGGTTTCTGTAGAGGGAGGACAGAGCGCCTCTCCATGTTGGTGTGTGGCTGTGAGGATGAGTGCAGTGGCGGATGAGGGTCCCTGGCCCAGTACCGGACACGTGGTGAGCGCGGGAAGGGTTGTTGTGAACACCCGCTCTCACAGCCTGAGCACCTGCTGTGCTTTCCTGGGTGCTGGGGAGTTAGAGGCCCCATCCAGTGCCTGCCCTCCGTGAGCTCATAGTCTGCTGGGGGAGACAGGGAGACATGAACTAACAGCTGCCCCTGTCCCCTGCCACGGCATGGAACCCACGGCTTCCTTCGGTTTCCAGTGCCCTGTTCTAGGAGATCATCATGAACTCACAGGTGGTCAGAGCTGGAGGGACCTGGAGAGTGCTTCGTCCGCTCCCACCCCACTGCTGATGGGGAGCTGAGGTTCACAGGGGCCAGGCGGTTTCTGCTGGTAAAGGCAGTGGTGATTAGAACCTGGCCTTCTGCTTCCCGTGTAGTGTTTTTTCCCACAACGCTATACTGCTTGCTAGGATTTTTGTGTGTGTAGGGGCCAGGCGGTTTCTGCTGGTAAAGGCAGTGGTGATTAGAACCTGGCCTTCTGCTTCCCCTGTAGTGTTTTTTCCCACAACGCTATACTGCTTGCTAGGATTTTTGTGTGTGCGTTTCTGACATTTTAGCTCAAATGACAGGTTAGGACTCTGCTGTCCAGTACAGGAGCCTTTAGCCACAGGTGGCTATTTAAATTTAATGAATTAAAATGAAATAAAAGTAGAAATTCACTTCCTCAGTAGCGGTCACTACTTAATGGACTCCATAGCCACATGTGGCTAGTGGCTACCATATTGAACAGCACAGATGTAGGATATCTCCGTCATTGCTGAAAGTTTGATTGGACAATGCCAATCTGGGATTGGTACAAATACTGGGAGCCCATTGTGCCTTCTGAGGAGGACTTTTCTGTTTATCACTGACTTGTTCATCATTGTTCGTTCTTACCGCCCCTTTGGTCTCAGTATTATTGTAGTGTTAAACCTGAATGTGTCTGTGAAAACATTTTGTCACTGTATGTTGTTGGTTTGATGGCAATCACTGCCATTGGTTTTGCTAACAGATTGCTGATACCGGGTCTTTGCTTCCTGACTGGGCGGAGCCCCAAGGTCACGGAGGATCCAGGGCTCAGCCAGAGTGCCCATATCCTTGATTTTATTTTCCCTTTGGTTCCAGCCAGTCCTGAGGAGCACATGCATTCTCTCGTCACTGATGAGGAGGGAAGAAGTGTGTCACTGCTGGGGAGCGAGAGTCTGCCTGGGGTTGAGCATCTGGGCCCAGTGCTGTCCTGTCACCGTATGGCCTTGGCTGAGCCGCCCAACTTCTCTGAACTTCAGTTTGCTCCTGAAAAGTGAGAGGATTGGAACTGATTGATTCATTTGAGTCTTAAATTTTCAGACAACTCCGGGGTGAGGAAGCTGAAGGGAGACTCACAGTGTGCAGGTCCAGGCTAGGTGGATGTCCTAGTTTTCTTTGTATGTGCATGTCACCAAGTCCAGGAGGGGTGGCTGCAGTAGTGTTGTGAACAAGGTGACACTATCCTCAAGGAGCTTGCAGAGACTTGGAGGAAGCCAGACTCCTAATGCCGAGAAGGCAACTGACAAACCAGGGCAGCCATTCTCTGGCTTGGCAGATTGCCCAGGGATGAGGGCTCACATGGGGAGGCTCCCTGGAAGACTGCCTGGAGGAGGTTGCTGGGACCTGGCCCGGAGGCTGGGTGGGATTACCTGTCTAGACAGTGTCCTACTCTCTGCCTCATGTGATCCTGAGAACAGCCCTGCACTCTTGTGGTTATTTCCTTTTTCTAGCTGTGTAGCGTAGGTTCAGTGAGGGCCAAAGACAGGGTGGTCTCAGAATCTGAATGCACAGTTTTTACCTGCGGACCATGGAGAGGAACTAGCCACATGAAGAGAAGGAAGAGACGCATGGGCGTGGTAACCAGCATGTCCTGAGTGCTTGACCTGTGCCAGCCACTCCCCAGGGAGCGTGTGTGTCTATGCGTTTCACACGCAGAGGGAGATGCTTCAGCGCCTCAGTGGGTGGATGAGGAAGCTGGTACAGGATGTCAAGGAACTCGGCACCCACCTCATATGTCGTGGGACGGAGATTTGTTCTGCAGTCAGTGTGAGTGCCGAGCCTTTTCCACTTCACCACACGGGAACAGAGAGAGTTTTATGGTACCGTGGGGAGTTGCTGCTTCCCATGAGAGGACACTGAGGCCTGAAGAATGGAACAGGTGGTTTTGTACCAGGATAACCGCGAAGCTCCTCTTTCCTTTCCCCCATCCTTCCCCTCCTGCTCCCTCGTTCCTTCCCCTTTCCTTTATTCCAGCTGCTGACACATAATAAGAGGTCTTGGAACTGGGGAAGGGGATGGCAAATCGAAGTCCCTGGGCCTGCTGGAGGAATGTTTCTCTGCATCGCTAAATGAGGTTGGGAAGTGAAAGCCTGAAGAACAACCAACAGGGTTCCAGAAAGAGAGAGGGGCAGAGGCCTCTGGGGGAATCATCGTTGTGGCCCTAGTGGGACAGGAAGAGACCTGAGTCCTCCCACTGGGCTCCGTGGCCTCATCCTGGATTTCTCATTTCTCATTCCTCCCAGACAGTATTGGCTCCTCCTCCCACATGCACTTTGTCACTTGCTCCTGTGGCTCCCACTCCTCATCACTCTCAGATCTGTCTACCCTTCAGCCTCTGCTGCAAGCTTAGGACACTTCCCTCCCCCCCTGGAGTACTGCAGTGGCCTCATTCCGAGCCCTCTCCAGTTCACCTTTCTCTCTGTAGCTGGAGTGATCTCTCAGAAACACAAATCTGACTTAGTCACTCCCTTCTTAGAGGGCTTCGCTCACTCCCCATTGCCTTCAGGCAACAGGCAGACTCCTTAGCCTGCCCTTCTGTAATCTGGATTTCATGGGTTTTGCCTCCTTGCTCGCCTGCCATGTGGAGCTATCTGAACACAACAGATTATTTCTTCCCTCTGGACTTTGTTTTTTCTTTTTGTTTTCTTTTGCCTGTGGACTTTGGCTCCTTCTGTCTGGTATATTGCTTCCCTCTCTGCCTTCTCCTATTCCCTTCCCTCCAACTACCTGATGAGGACTTCCCATTTTCAAAATGCCACTCATCTGCTAAACATGGGACTAAACATCCTTCCTGGGCCTTCCTCCTTGTATCTTTCATCACTTTAGAGATGTCACTCCATTGTCTTCTGGCTTGCATAGTTTCTGATGAAAAGTCAGCTGTAAATTCTTTCTTTCTCTGTCATTTTTTTTCTGAGTATCTTTTTTTCTCTGTCTGCCTTCATGATTTTCAGCACTTTGAATATGATGTGTCTAGGTTTTTTGGGTTTTTTTTTTTTTATCCTGCTTGGGATTCTCTGAGCTTCTTGTATCTGTGGTTCAATGCTTTTCATTATTTTGGAAAAATTCTCAGCCATTATCTCTTCAAATATTTCTTCTACCCGGTTCTTCTGAGATTCCAATTACATATATGTTAGATCCCTTGATATTGTTGTACAGCTCTTGGATATTCTTTTCTGTTTTTTTTTTTTCTTTTTCTTTTTCTCTTTGTATTTTAGTTTGGGTAATTTCTATGGACCAATCTTTAGGTTAACTGATTCTTTCATCTGCCATGTCAAGTCTACTGATGAGCCCATTGAGAGCATTCTATGTCTTTGTTGTTGTGTTTCTCCACTATTAGCATTTCCACTTATAGTTTCCACTTCTCTGCTGAATATCCCATCTGTTCGTACATGTTGTTCACCTTTTCCATGGAAGCTTTTACTATATTAATCAGACTTTAAATTCCTGGAGTCTGATTCTGTTGATTGCTTTGTCTCTTGATGGGTAGATAATTTTTTTCTTCCTTTTTTTGTAAGTAGTACTTTTTCCTTTAATGTTCATAGTGTGTCAAATAGTAGAAACTGAAGTCAATTGTATTTATGCTTGGAAATTTGAGCCTGTCTTTTTCATGCTAGGCCAGTAGTAAGGGGGATTGAATCAACCTAGTCTAGTTGGGCCAGTTTGGGTTCTGTTGTTGCTCTGGCTGCCTTGAGTGACCGCTGCTTTCAAATTATTGTAACATGACCTTGTGCTGAGTTTCCATAGCGTTTTTTTTTTTTTTCAATGTTCCTGCTCTACCTTTAGCTTTTGGTCTTCCATGTAGGTCTGAGCCTTAGAGGACTTTTCTTGCCACAGTCTTGTCCCTCCCCCAGTGGTAGGTTGCCATTGCTCTGATTTATGAGCTTGGAGCAGGGAGGGTTTTGAGGGTTCTCTGTTGTCTGGTCCAGCTGCGTTCTTAGACAGGCTCCATGTCTCTGGGTCTCAGTGGGGACTTGCTTAGTGATCCTGCTCTCCTTTGAGTTGTGCCAAAATTTGCCTGGATGGTGGGTCTTGTGCAGGAAACTTTCATGTCGCTTCCCTAGCATTTGGGGATATCTGGTAGGCAGGGCCCAGGGATGGTTTCCTGCCCCTCCCCTGAGGGTAGAGTTTTTTGTTTTTTTTTTTTTTCCTTTTACCCTTTGTGTAGCCACATTGGGTTTTTATCATTGCCTGGGAGGGTGACCATGTTTGCTGCCCCTCCCCCAGTGGCTTAAAGCTTTTTTCCTGTAGAGGAGAAGAGTGCAGGCAGGGTTTTTTCTTTTCCTGTATCTGTGGCAGTGAGATACTTTCTCCAGCCTGCCACCCCCAGTCATTCTCTGGAGCACCTGGCCTAAGCCTGTGGAGAAGAGCATATGTTTGGATGTGAGCTTTCTGCTTGTGTCTATGGCTCCAGAAGTTCTGTGCTCTCACACAGGCCCATGATCAGCCTTTAGCAATTTGTAAAAATCTGAATTCTTCTTACCCACTTGCATGTTCCTGTCTTCTCTTCCTCTGGAGCCCTGTCTCGGGTAAGCTGGTTCTTGTGTCCTGTCTCTTTCCAGAAAAGTCTGTTTTTCCTGGAATTTCAGCCATTTGGTTGAGTAAAGCTGGGATCTTGTAGCTTATCTTGCCTCCCCTTGTCAGTGCAGGAGCACCTCTTTCTGTTACTGGGCACACTCGACCAACCCCTGGCTGATGCTCCCCAAAATTTGACATCAGACTCATAGGTCTGGCTGCCTGCCCCCAGACAAAAATAACCACCCAAAAGTCAAATGTTGGTGAAAATGACAGTCAGCTTTTATTCAAGAACACTGGTGACTGGAGGAGAGATATTAGGCTGACCCATCTCTCCAGTAAACCTGAAGGAGAAGGGCCAGACTAAAGCCATCTCAAGGACTCAGGTTTATTGAGGGGCTTTAAAGAGGGGGATGAGGGAGTGGAATATGGAAAATGAAAAGCAGGAGGGAGGGGGTGTGAGCAGCAAGGACTTCATGAAAGATCTCAGGTATAAAGTCTTGCCAAGGCTCCGTGTGGTTTCTGCTGTGTCCTTGCTGTTATCTCAGGGTCCTGCTGGAGGGTGGAATCAGCACAGCTTCATTGATGTCTTCTTTGGTTTCCTACTGTCTGGATAGTACGTGGAAGTCTGCAGCTCCAGGCTGGCTGGGAAACAACTTTATATTCATGTAAACAATGTATTTTGCTTTTCTTTTAAATAAATAAAACGGGGGAGATGTGGAATATACTATAAAGCATATGTACTTCACAGGGCCTGGTTTTCCAAAGCCTTGCAGTTTCAATATTGACCTTGCAAGGACAGGAAATTTTCCTCAGGCTATAAGTCTCTGTTGCAAGATAAGAATTGTGGCACAGCAGGTTGCTGGCTCAAAGACAGACTAGTTACTGATTGTTGTGTAAAGACAGACTAGTTACTGACTGTTATATAAAGACAGGCTAGTTACTGACTGTTATGTAAAGATACTAAGAAACGTTTGCTAAAATAAAACTTTTTTGGTGGATCACTTAATTGTCTAATGGAATGTCATCTGGCTTGTTTCACTGAAAGTTACCAGCCTATATTATTAAACTATAACCCCACCTTTGTTCTCTTCCTGTAACTTCCTGGTCTGGAAAATAAATGCAGGAAGAGAACCCCAGTTCAGGGTTAATTTCCCGAGGAAGGGTTGCCTCTCGCTGGAGGGTCCCAGGGAAGTTAACCTCTTCAGGGCTTCTCACTGCTCAGAAGAGATGGGCTTTGAGTCATCCTTTGCATCTCCGTCACCCAGGGGAAGTGGGGTGACAAATCCGTGGGGGGCAAAGCAATGCAAAACAACAATCTTGCCCCATAACCAAGGTTCAAAATAATCAAATGACCGTGGAAAAGGGCACACTCAGAGAAATGCATGCCAAGAAAAAAAAACTGTCCTTTTAAAATCTTTTAGAGCCCATGCAGTTTTAGGTCCCAACATGGGTTCAGTCATGCTCACTACATCATTTCTAGCTTTCTGCACCCCATGGGGAAGCCGCACTCCCTCCTGCTCTCCGGACCACCAGGTAAGGTGGTGGGCATGTCTGCAGCTCTTGGAGTGTCAGGTAGTGTGTTGTACAATGGGACTCTGCTATGGTTAGCAGGGAGCAGCGACCCAGCATGGGCTTCTGGAACACATTAGGGGAGAATGAGGGGCCTATTGGGAGGTGGAAGCCTCCCTAAAGTGTGCTTTGCAGACTTGCTGGAGTTGTCTGGAAGCTAAACAAGTCATTCTCATGGGGTGAACCAGAGGCCCCAGCTGGGCCTTTGTGTGTACTCCTGGCACATGGACAACCCCTGTGACGTGAGGCTCAGCCTGGAGTGATCCTGAGTCACCTGGGACCTCTGAGCCCCACCAGTGGCAGGGACAGTGCACTGGGTGGTAGCAAAGACTTTATGAGGCTTCCACATTCATCCTTCTTGAGCCTCAGAGCAGACAAGGTGAGAGGGTTTCCAATCTCTGTGCTGGGAGCTTTGTATTATCCTGTGCCTTCTCACAGCTTTGCCATGAAGTAGGCCATTCTCCTGGTAAGGAACTAGGCCCCGGGAAGAGCCTGGCGCGGGCTGGCGTGACTCTACAGGTGGTGTCTCCCTGACCTGCTACCTCCTTTCAGGGGGCCAAGCTGCAACCATCGTTGCCACCACTGATGCCTTCAGTGGCCAGACGCCATGCCGAGAGCATTATTTGAGTATCTGTGTTGAATCCTTGTGGCTGTCCTCTCCTTACAGGTGAGGAAATGCACTAAGGGGGGCTGGGTCTTGCTCGGCATCCAGGAGGTGGCAGAGCCAGGATGCCAAATCAGGCCTCTCTGAGGGCTGAGTGCCCAGGTGTGTGAGTGGATGGGCTTGGGTCCTAGAGATTGGGCCCCCACAGCTGTCTTGGAGACCAGGGTCAGAGTCATGTGTAGTCAGCTGGGAGGTGATCTCAGGAGGCAAGTGATGGGGGAGAAAACCAGGAAAGGGGTGCCATGCATGTCAGCACCTGGGGCTCAGCCTGCTGCAGATCCCTCGAGAGTCAGTGTGACCATAACTCAGGAGCTTTCCCTTGGGGGGCGGGTGGCCAGGTTTTCATCCGCCAGCTCTTGTCTCTCAGCAGGTGGGGGCTGCTCATGGCATCAGCTGCCTGCACTTCCGGGCCTGCTCCTCCAGTGGCTGAGCAAGATGCAGACATACATCAGAAGCCTTCATGTGTAGGGGAACCATCCACCTGAGCTGTAGTGTCCTCCAGGGTGGCTGAGGAGTACAGGTGCACACTGGCAGGTCTGCTGGAGGAGGGGATGCGGTATAAAGACCTAAGTCTGAGTCTTGGTTTTGGGCAAGGCTCTGATCCTTTCTGGGTCTCTATGTCCTACTCTGTCCTGGGGTGGGGGAAGCGGGGAGAGTTACGTCCTCTGTCTTGCAGCCTTTTTGAGTCTCTGTGTCCTACTCTGTCCAGTGGAATGTCATGTGTTCTATCTTGCAGCTTTCTGGGTCTATGCATCCTACTCTGTCCAGTAGGGGTCACATGCTCTATCTTTCAGGGTTGCTGGGCGGATTGAACATGATTGTGCATGTGAGGCACCATGCTTGGCACATAGGAGGGGCTCAGTACGTTGGTAGCCCTTGTTATTTTTATTGTCCTCTCTTCTATGTTAGCTCTACCTGGTGCTTTGTGTGCCTTGTTGGTTGGCCATTGCTCCCTAACAGACCACCCAGACTCTGCACCTCAAAACAGTGATCACAACTACAGCTCATCTGTGTCTGGTCAGCTGATCTTGGCCGGTCTTGCCCATGCTTCTGCAGGGTGACTGGTATTCTGCTGCAGGCTGGGCTTGGCTGTGGCAGCCCTGCCCCTGGCATCTCTTTCTCTTCCCGGTACCAGCAGGCTGGCCTGGGAAGGTCCCTCTCTTGGTTTGAATGTGTCCCCCAAAGTTCAACTCAATCTCTAATGCAACAGTGTTGAGAGGTGGGACCTTCAAGAGGTGATTAGGTCATGAGGGCTCTGCCATTGTGAATGGATTAATGTCCTTATCACAGGAGTGGGTTAATTATCATAAAAGTGGGTTATAAAAGCGAGTTCGGCACCCTCGTGCTGTCTCTCTTTTGCCCTTTCCCCTTCCTCCATGGGATGAGGCAGCAAGAAGGTCCTCACCAGATGTGGCCCCTCAATGTTGGACTTCCCAGCCTCCACAGCTGTGAGCCAGGTAGATTTCTGTTTATTATCAATTTCCTAGTCTGTGGTATTGTGTTATAGCAGCACAAAACGGACTGAGACAGCTGGTGATGGTAGCAGCACAAAAGGGCAAGTGTAAACATGCAAACATCTGTGTTGGCCACAGGTCACGTGGCTGTGCCCAGACTCACAGGTAGGGTCTTCGTGGGAGGGGCTGTGAAGTCACATGGAGGAGGACGGAGCAGGCACAGAACCAGGACCACAGTGCTGTACTTCACAGTCCCACTTCCCCAAACCTTCCTACCAGTTTCTCCACTTGCCCTGAGGTCCTGTGTCAAATGGCTGTTTTTACAAGAGCCTTCCCTGAGTTTGTTAAGCACTCATAGAAGGGCGGAGCCTCTTCCCCCTGGTGCGGAGCCACACGCTGTGCTTGCCGTGGCCAGCTGTGTATGATGATACCAGCAGCCTCTTGGTAGGGGGTTATGTGCTGCAGCCCTGAGTGTGTGTCCACCTGTGTGATCGCAGGAACCCAAGAGCTAAAGGCCCAGGAGAATTTCACCCTGAGGAAACTGAGGTGCAGAGGAATGTTGACTTTCTCAGGACCCCCAGAATCAGTGGCAGAGCTAGGCTGGAAATCTAGGCTCCAAGTTCTCAGGGTCTCACCAGAGAGGGCTGTGGCAAGCAGGGTTGCTGGAGTGTCTGGGAAAGGGCGGGCCTCATCACCTGGTGTGGGGCCGAGTGTGCCACAGCTCTTTGGCTCACCCAACAGAAGGAGGGAGTCACCCTGGGTGGAGCCTGCTTCCACTTTGCATCCAGCGAGGGCCTGGCGTTGTGTGGCTGCAGCGCAGGCCAGGCTCATTTCCCTGCCACAGCTCTTTGGCTCACCCAACAGAAGGAGGGAGTCACCCTGGGTGGAGCCTGCTTCCTCTTTGCATCCAGCAAGGGCCTGGCGTTGTGTGGCTGCAGCGCAGGCCAGGCTCATTTCCCAGGCCTGTTATGAGCTGAGCTGTCACAGGCTGGATGGAGGTAGGTCCCGGCTAGTCCCTCCCTCTGTCTCACCCCTGCTCTGTGTCCAGGTAGGGAAGGTGGGGTTTTCATGTTGGAGCTTTAGCCTGGAAGTGAAAACGTGTGTGAGTGTATGTGTGTGGGGGGGTTGTGTGTGGTGTGTGGGGATGTGGCCTTTGGTTTTGTTGTTCACTTGCTTTGTGAGCCTTGGAGGGGTGTATGTGGGGGGTTGTGTGTGGTATGTGGGGTGTGTGAGTGTATGTGTGTGGGGGGGTTGCACACGACCCCCCCACACACATACACTCACACACCCCACACACACGACCCCCCCACACACATACACTCACACACCCCACACACACGACCCCCCCACACACATACACTCACACACCCCACACACACGACCCCCCCACACACATACACTCACACACCCCACACACACGACCCCCCCACACACATACACTCACACACCCCACACACACGACCCCCCCACACACATACACTCACACACCCCACACACACGACCCCCCCACACACATACACTCACACACCCCACACACACGACCCCCCCACACACATACACTCACACACCCCACACACACGACCCCCCCACACACATACACTCACACACCCCACACACACGACCCCCCCACACACATACACTCACACACCCCACACACACGACCCCCCCACACACATACACTCACACACCCCACACACACGACCCCCCCACACACATACACTCACACACCCCACACACACGACCCCCCCACACACATACACTCACACACCCCACACACACGACCCCCCCACACACATACACTCACACACCCCACACACACGACCCCCCCACACACATACACTCACACACCCCACAGGGGGGTCGTGTGTGGTGTGTGGGGTGTGTGAGTGTATGTGTGTGGGAGGGTCGTGTGTGGTGTGTGGGGTGTGTGAGTGTATGTGTGTGGGGAGTCGTGTGTGGTGTGTGGGGTGTGTGATTGTATGTGTGTGGGGGGGTCGTGTGTGGTGTCTGGGGTGTGTGAGTGTATGTGTGGGGGGGTTGTGTGTGGTGTGTGGGGTGTGTGAGTGTATGTGTGTGTGGGGGTTGTGTGTGGTGTGTGGGGTGTGTGAATGTATGTGTGTGGGGCGGTTGAGTGTGGTGTGGGGGGAGTGTGGTATGTGGTGTGTGTATGCACGTGTGTGTGTGGGTTGTGTGTGGTATGTCTGGTGTGTGTGTGGTGTGTGTATGCATGTGTGTGGGTTGAGTGTGGTATGTGGGGGTGAGTGTGTAATGTGTATAAAGTACTCCGGTTTTGGAGCCAGACACAGTTCTGGGTGCTGGGTTGGTTGCGCACTAGCTTTGGGGGCCTTGGGCAGTTCACTGCTGAGCCTGTTTCTGCATGCCTGAAGTGAGATGTGACAGTGGCCATGCAGGGTTGTGAGGAAATCATTAGCGAGTTCACCTTTTGGTGCCTGAGCCTCAGAGCATTTTCCTTGGCCATCGCTGGGATGACCGTGGGCTGCCTGTGAGAGCTGGTGAGGGCCTGGTGTGGGCTCTCACCTTGGCTTCCCCATCCATTTGCCAATGGGTGACCGGGAACCCCACTTTTCCTCTTTGAGCTGCCATGTCCTCCTCTGTCTTGTGCAGATTTTTTGAGAGCTGAGAGACGGTGTATATGGAAGCACCTTGGACAGGGACTGGCCATAGCAGGTGCTTAATATGAGGCCATGTCCTGTCCTTTTTCTTTCTGAGGGGGAGGGGTGTGACCTGGAGGCATCCAGGTGTCTGCCGGAGAGCAGGTCCTACCAGCATGATGTGGGCAGTGGTCCTGCAGGAGCCCCTGGCCCCAGACTGTTGGGTCCAGCTGTGTCGAGTTGCCACTTCGAAAGCTCAGCTGTTGCTGCTTCTGAGGGAGCTGGAGGATTCTGGCTGTAATGCATGGGTGTCCTGGGAGTCCATGGTCCACAGGGATGTGGTTTATTGGGACAGATTGAACACACGTGCTGATCTCTGCTTCCTGTTGAAACCTCACTAAAACGACAAAGGGATAAGAAGCTCTGAACCCCAAGAATGGGACAGGAGGGGACTGCAGGTTAGAGATGCCAGCTGAGCTTTGGAAGCTTCCGGGTGGTGGCTGATGTAGCAGGTGGAGGACCTAACGCCTGCAGGGGGAGGGCCTCAAGGGCAGGAACCAATTCTGGCTGTGGAGCTCCAGGAATTGATGCGGCGGTAGCCATGACAGGGGATCAAAAACAGGCTGTCACGGAGACATTTTTCTTCTTTGGGTACTCTAATCCAGAGATGCTGGCACAGAGGGAGGGATCCAGTGCCCTCTCGGCAGTGGGTATCAGGTGAATGGTGCACACTGGCAAGGTGATCCCAGCCCCTCCATCCTCAGCTCCCAGGAGGACTGCAGCCCCTGTTCCAACCCCAGGCCGCAGGCTGGAGGCATCTTCTTGGGAGTAATTGACCCCAAAGAAAAGATCTGTAGCTATTTACAGATAGGAATCTCCATCAAAGTGATTGTCGCCTCACCTGTGAAAGCTCCTGGATGGGGGACGCTTGCACAGTCACATAAAGTCCCCCAGTTCCTGGGCCCTGCCCACCCACGGAGGGCTGCTTCCAGCATCTCCCTCTCACTGTGAGTGGACCCAGCTCACCAGAGAGTGACGTTTCCAACAGGAAGGACAGAGACCTGCCAAAACAAAGCAAAAAGCAGAAAAAAGGAACCCTGAGAAATTAAAAACAATGTAAGGAGCAGAAGAAAACCTAAAGATAAACAAAACCCAAAATAATACCACTCATAATTCTGTGTAATATGCCCATAGTTAAAACAGATGTTGCTTTCACTACAGTAGAGAAAGGAATAATGTAAGATCATGAAAGACTCTTGGGAATTAAAAATATGATAGTTGAAAATTTAAAAACTGGGTGTAAGGTTTGGATGGTCAAGCTGAGGAAATATCCCAGGAAATAGAACAAGAATTTGTATTTTTTATTCAAAATATTTTAACATTCACTTGTACATATTTGTGGGGTGCAGTGTGTTATTTCAGTACATGCATATATTGCACAATGACTCACTTAGGGCAGACAGCAGAGTTTTATAACCGTCAGTCCACCTGCTTTCCTCACCCCCAGCCCCCTTCTCTCCCAGCCTCTGGTAACCACTATTTTACTCTCTACTTCTACGAAATCCGCTTTTCTTTCTTTCTTTCTTTCTTTCCGTAATAACTTCGTATAGCATACATTATACGAAGTTATACGAGGTAATAGGGAGGATGAAGGATAGTCTCTCTCTCTCTCTCTCTCTCTCTCTCTTTCTTTCTTTCTTTCTTTCTTTCTTTCTTCTTAAGATATCACATGCGAGTGATTTCATATGGTATTTGTCTGTTTGCGCCTGACTTACTTAACATGTTGGTTTCCAGTTTTATCTGTGTTGCTGCAAATGATAGGATATCTTTTTTTTTAATATAGCTGAGTAGTATTCCATTGTGTATGTACAACAGTTTTTTTATCCATTTGTCCATTGATGGGCATTTAGGTTGATTCCATCTCTTGGCTATTGTGAATAGGGCTGTGATGAGCCTGGGAGCGTAGGTGTCTTTTTGATTAGAACAAGAATTTTTACAAAATGATGACGTTTAAGTACCCAAAATATAAGACAATTAGAAGATTAATCTTAAAGTTCCAGCCAGAAAGAGAGAACAGAGAGTATGGAAAAGAGAAAATGATTGAGTAGAGAATTTCTAGAACTCAAGGACATGAACTAAAAAAAAGACACTCCCGACCCCCAAGTGCCTGGTGTAGTGAATGAGGAAAAGACCACAGTGAAGCATGTTATTGTGGACTTTCAAAGAGAAGACCTCAAAGCTTCCGTAGAGATAAAAATGGGCCACGTTTAAAAGACTGGGAGCCAGGCCCTCAGACTTCTCAGCAGCCACATTGGGAGTGAGAGGACAGGAGAGGTGAGGAACGTGGTCTCCAGCCTGGGCTTCTCCACCCAACCAAATGAGCAGTCCCACACGAGGCACATGCACACACTTGCAGTCACACTCAGTCTCACACGCTCAGGAAGCAGCTAGAGGCACCAGCAATGTGGGTGCACAGGTAAGGCAGACAGTGTATCTCAGAGAGAGGGAAAGCCCAGGAAGACAGCGTGGAGCATGGCAGGGCGGCTCACCCAGGCGGGAGTGGGTGAGCGGAGGGGTGGGGCATGTCCCCAAGAAGCAAATGCCTACATCTGCCGTGCAGAGAGGGTTCGTTATGGAGTGGGAGTGGCGGGAGAAATTGCTGATCACTACATAGAGAGCTAAGCAACCAGACAAAGGCACTGTCTACTCTGGGAGAAACAAAGTATCGCACGAGAAAGAAGGGTAAGCTCCGTGTGGCTACCTTGCATGAAACAGTGAATTAAACACAGAATTAGACCCAAAACTGTATGTGGAAGAAGGGAACTTGTGTGTGAGGGAACTTGGCTAAGTCCTCATCTCCCTTAGTTGAAAAGCAGTAGATGGTCTAAAATGTACAGATCATGAAATGATGATGTCAGCACATTATTTGGAGATTCGAGGGTAGAAAGAATCAACCAAGGTTTTATTTCCAGGTGGTGGGATTGGGGTGGGGAGGACCAAGGTGGGTCTTCTGTTGCGTGCCTCGCAGGACTCTGACTTTTATACTAGGTACGTGTGTGACTATGGTGAATAAATAAATGAAAATCATAGAGCTCCAGCCCTAGGATCCCGGTGGTTCCGGGCCCCATTCTAATTAGTTCTGACCCTAGAGCCCTGCTTCCTTCTGTCCCCAGAATTCTGGTGGGAATTTTGAGGGACTACACACCTGGCATTGAGTTAGGCAATGCCCTAGATTCCAGGGGAGTTCCACCCCAGGTCCCATGGATCTCAACCCCAGGGTCCTAGTGTCAGAGTGTAGTGCCCACCAGGGTGGGTGTGTCGATCTGTCTGCCACTTAGGAGTGAATTCTGTGGGGTCAGCAGGAGCATTTCTTTAAGTTACTACATCTGCCTGACTTGAAAACAGAGCCTCAGTTGGTTAGAGCTGATAACACAAGGTCTGGGGTTTGATCCCTGTACCGGCCAGCTGCCAAAAAACAGCGAAAAAAAAACAGCCGAAGGAGAGCACGTGCAGCTTGTGTCACTGGCCAGCATGGTGGCCCTGCCTGCTAGTTCCCCCAGGTTTCACTTGAAAGCCAGGCTCTTTTCCCTCTCAGAGTGGATTTGCTGGGCATCAGGCTAGCTTCCAGCTGTGGAGCCACAGCAAGGAGAGTTGGTTCCCTCCCGTGCCCGTTACCTGCTCTCGTGCCTTCTGGCCAGGGCTGGGGGGCCAGCATGGCCGCAGCCACTGTGCCCCCATCTGTCCCGCAGCAACATGATGGACTGCATGAATACTTCTCTGCCTTTCACTCCTGCTCCACCTGGCGTGTCAGGAAGTGGGGCTGCAGCTCCAGATGTCCCAGCTCTGTGACCCAGGACTAGTGACCTAAACCCTGTGCTCTGTGCTTCTGTGAGTAACAGGAGGCACTCGTGCGAGGGCTGCTGCAGGTCCTGCATGGGAGCTGTTGCACAGTATCAGCTGTGCCTGACACCCAGTGCGTGACTTTGTTGGGAGGTACCAGGAGCCTCACGCCCCATGCTGTGGAGGAGGGTGGCCCTGTTTTGATGAGTCACCATAGCACGTCCTTGTGTGTGAGCCATCCCAGTTTCATTTACATGGAGCCTCTTTGGCCCTGAGCAGGTCCCTTGTGACCCTTCTACTCATCATCTCCTTTGACCCCAACAGCCCTGTGAAGGAGGGGTCTTCACCTCCATTTTCTGGAAGGGGGAGGCAGGGGCTACAACTTTCCTCAGGCTTGTTGGATGACCTCAGGCTTGTTGAGTGACTTGTGAATGGTGGGTACCCTTCACGGTGGCCAGAACACAGATCTTAAATGGACTGTGAGTGAAGCCCAGAGCTTACCAGGCAGGAAGGGGTTGCCAGGAGGGTGAAGAGGAGAGACCAGCAGGAAGAGGATTCTCCCTCTGTCTCCAGAAAGGAGCACAGCCCTGCCGTCATCTCGATTTTAGCACATCTGACCTCCAGTGTTGAGAAAGCACATTTCTCTTGTCTTAAGCCATCGTGTTCATGGTGATTTCTTACAGCAGCCTGCCCTAGGAAGCTAACCAGTTCCCTGCCCTTGCTGTACTTGCCCTCAGCTCAGGCACAGTGTGACAAGTGCTGTAGGGAAAGAAGTATAGGGTCCTGTGGCTGGGAAAGGTGTCTTGGGGACAGGGATCACAGGGCAAGTCCAGGTTGGCCAGGCAGAGGGCAGCCTGTTGAAGGCCGTGGGCGACATGGGAATGGAGCTGTGAAGGACATAGACCTGGTTGGAGTACAGAGGGGCTGGAGAGAGGGGGCAGCATTACTGGGACCTCAAGAACCCCAGGGCACAGGCAGCCACCAGGAGAGTGGGAGAACAGGTCATGCGGGACTTGTGCCAACATCCAGGGGCACACCTGGGGGGACAGTGCTGTATTAGTCTGTTAGTGTTGCTTATAATAGAATACCTGAGACTGGGTAATTTATAAAGAAAAGGGGTTTGTTTGGCTTATGAATCTGGGACAGCTACATCTGGTATGGGCCTCAGGCTGCTTCTACTCATGGCAGAAAGTGGCAGACAGCCAGTGGGTGCAAGATGACAAGGCAAAAGGAAGCAAGAGAGAGGAGGGGGAGGTGCCAGGGTCCTTTAAAGAACCAGCTCTCACGGGAACTAATAGATCGAGAACTCACTCATGACCCTTACCCCCAGGGAGAGCATTAATCCATTCATGAGGTATCCACTCCCATGACCCAAGCAGCTCCCAACACTGCCACACTGGGGATCAGATTTTGACATGAGCTTTGGGGGGACAACACATCCAAACTCTGTCAGGGGCTTAGATTGGTGGCTGTGGGGGTGGAGAGAGACTAGTGGGAAGAGTGCTGATGCCACCTCTTGTTGCCTGGCACAGACCCTCGCAGAGCTAGGGCTGTGTGACTCCAAAGCCTGTGTTTGATCTTGTCTGGAATGGGGCATGTGATCAGGTAGTGTAATTACCATTATTGTCTCCAGTTTGTCTCTTTGATCATTTTGTCATGTCTTGCCAGCTGGAGGCCAGGGCCTGTTCCTGTGCTTGTCCTGTATGTGTCCCCGTCCCCTGCCTCTCTGGTGGTGGGCAGGCTCCAGTGTACCCTTCTGACCTCCTGCTGGATTATACTGAAGCTGGAGGAGGTGAGGCCAAGAGATGCTCGACCCAGAGAGGGATTTGGTGGGGCTGGAAAGGAGGGCCACTGGGACAGGCTGGTGGGCTGGTGGATGAAGAGCTTCCTTTCAGCTCTCTCGAGGCTGGTCTTCTGGTGTAAATATTTAATGGAGGTGAGGATGGGACTTGTGGAACTGAAGTGGTCGATATTGATATAAGAAGATTTTAATGTGCAGAGAATGTCTGTCTTGGTCATTGGCTGCAGGAGCTACAGATGGAAGGGGTGGGGGGGTAGGGAGCTCTAAAAATAGATAATGAAGATGTCACTGGGAGAGGCCCATTTTGGGGACTCTGCCCACAGTCTGGCTTTTAAGGACATGGACCCCCTGTACAGCTACCCTGAGCATCTGGTTGGTGAGTCCTCACCTGGAGGAGTGAGTGGGTCAGCCATGCCCTGGTTCTGTGACCTTGTTGCATTGGAGAATGTGAATTGAGCACGGCCAATTCTGCTGGCTCTCCTGGAACAGCAAAGAGCAAGACAGAGCCTTCCCTGTCCTTATGGGGGCAGGGATGGGAGCACAGAGAGGAATGTGCAGGCCGTTCCTGGGCTGTTAGCACAGTGGGGACAGGGTGACAGGACGGAAAGCGGGAGTGTTAGTGATATAGCTGATCCGGTGAAAGAGTGAGGGAGTGAGAGGGCTCTGGGCAGACGCAGACAGCCGTGCCCAGGGCACGTTCCAGCCTCAGCAGGGAGATAGCAGAAGCCCAGCTTGGGGAGGGAGTGGTGGGTCACAGGTGCCAGTTAGGGAGGGTGCAGAGTGGCTGGCAGGAAGGGGTGCAGAGCCATCAGAGGGACTTCGGTGGATGGCGGCGTGGTCTAACGTCCATGTGGACACTGTGGTCCTGGCTGCTGCTTTGAGAAGCCTGGAAGGCGGGTGAGCTGGGCAGTAGCAGAGTCTTGTGGAGCCTTTGCAGGAGGTGGTTCAGGCAAGAGGACGCAGTGTCGCCCTGGGTAGGACACACCTGAATTTGCGGGGTTTGCCGAGGCACCAGGTGTGAGGAAGCAGGAAAGGTGAGCTCTTGGGTATGGGGTGGCCGTTTGCTGAGGGGGGCCACAAGGGCTATGGAGAAGACTCAGCCTTGGACCCAGGCACCTGGAGCAGCCGGTCCTGGTGAGGCACGGGCAGCGGCTGTGTCCGTGGTGACAGGTGCATGTGAGGGTGGGGCTGAGGGAGGCTATCTAGGGGTGCAGGCAGCCTGAGGGAAGTCTGAGGGCTGCATGCTGGGCTGTCAGTGTGCTCAGGAGGGAAGATGGGGGGAACTGGAGACAGAGACTGAAGCCCTGCAGTGAAGGGACAAAGGTGTGTTAAGCTATGTCCATTTCTTCTGCGAGGTCAGAGGAGGCGATCCTCTGTGAGGACTGGGAGGGCCCCAGCTACCTGGGGACCCAGAGCTGTTTCACGGGTGTTGAACTCCAGGGACTGGAGAATGTGCAGAGAGCTGCCTTCTCCCCAGAGTCCCCTCTGGTCCCAGCTTCCTCGTGGCTGGGGGTCCTGCCTG
>NW_007728500.1:250818-292613 GCF_000696425.1 Galeopterus variegatus
GTAAATGGAAATGTAGAAGCACACAGTACACACAGCCTTGGTGTCTTACTGTGCTCGACATTGTGTCTGTGCGAGTCACATGATGTGTGTAGTGATTGTATGATTATCATAATCCATTCATTTTATTATTGATGGACATTTGTGTTTCCAAGTTTTGGCTGTTTTATGAAGGATGTGGCCAAGATTGTTCTAGGACATGTCTACTGGTAAACAGGTGCTGGTTTCCCTTGGGTGTATATCCAGGAGTAGATTCCTTGGGTCACAGCCACATGTATATTTACCTTTAGTAGATACTGGGCAGGCATAGTTTCACTGTAAATAATTAATTGGCTAGTGAGTCATTCCCCAGACTCTGGTCACTCCTGCATAAACTGAAAAGTTCAGCCTCTGGAGGCCTCAGAGCTGAGAGTCATCGACCTGTTATAGCCCGTGAGCCCCCGCCCCCAGTGTAGCAGGCACTGTGTCCTGTTCACGTCTCCTAACAGCTTTGAGAAACATCCTGCCCCATTTCACGCTGAAGAAACAGCTGCCCGGCCCCTGGTCACCAGCAGAGGTGCATTTGGGCTGAGCCCTGGCACCTGGTCCAGCGCTCTTCCCCCACACTTGAGTTGCTCCTGGGCCCCTCCCATGGCCCTTCAGCCCCCTTCTTGGCAGCAGGTGTTGACCTGAGGGCAGGGTTGGGCCATAGGGCATCCTCCAAGCCCCCCTCACTGTGGCTTCTCTCCTACAGGCACAAGCTTACTGCAGGAGGTGGTCTACCTGGTGAGCCAGGGGGCTGACCCTGATGAGATCGGCTTGATGAACATTGACGAGCAGCTGCCAGTCCTGGAGTACCCACAGCCGGGCCTGGACATTATCAAGGTACTCTGGGCAGGCAGCACCCAGCCCCTCCTGGCCCTTTTGGGGTGTTTCTGCAGTTACCCCCCAGTGAGTGACAGTTGTTTCTGACGGGACTCAAGGGGCTCTGTGGGTGACAGAGAGCAGATAGCCCCAGATAGCCAGGAGAGGGAAAGTGACAGGCCTGAGCCCAGGACTGGTAACCCTGGGATTTGCTCAGGCTGTGGGTGACACATCAGTGTTGGGGAGTCTGCGAAGTGGAAAGGAGGTAGACGCCTGGGGGCGGTGTACGGGCTGAGGGACCATCAGTGGGAAGCGGGCTCTGGGCCTCCCCCCGTGACTCTCACATCTGTCCAGGAAGCTGGGTGAGATGCGTTGGCATCAAATATTGGTTATCAAAAAATGAAATAAATGTTATCCTGAAGTCGCCTGGGGGCGGTGTACGGGCTGAGGGACCATCAGTGGGAAGCGGGCTCTGGGCCTCCCCCCGCGACTCTCACATCTGTCCAGGAAGCTGGGTGAGATGCATTGGCATCAAATATTGGTTATCAAGAAATGAAATAAATGTTATCCTAAAGTCCTGTTCATTCATTCTACTCTTCCCATGCATCTGGGATTTTTTCTCTCCTCCCCGTCCCCTCTGCACCTCCAGTTCAGGCCTCATCCTTGCACAGACCACACCAGTAGCTTCGGTCTCACCTGTCCATTCCCACTAGAGGAGTGTTCTGAGATACAGCTCTGGGAGTGCTCGCCTACTGCCTGCCTATTTTTTCTCTCCTCCCCGTCCCCTCTGCACCTCCAGTTCAGGCCTCATCCTTGCACAGACCGCACCAGTAGCTTCGGTCTCACCTGTCCATTCCCACTAGAGGAGTGTTCTGAGATACAGCTCTGGGAGTGCTCGCCTACCGCCTGCCCCATGTCATGGCAAAAAGTCCCTCTGTGGCTCTTGAAATAAAGTCCTGTGTGAGCCAGGCTGTGTCTGTAGATAGTGGGTCATGTTCGCTCGCTGCCTCTGCCCCGTACCTGTGCCAAATCGGTATGGCTGTGCTGAGGGCCTGCCATGTGCTGGGCCCTGCTTTTGGCAGTGGGTACAGCGGTGAACTGACAGCAGCATGTCACGGCCTTACAGAATGGACAGGTGTGGTTGTCACACAGTGGTCAGCACTAAAAGGGGAGCAGATTGGGGAGGGATGGGGCAAGCCTATTGGCGGGGATGTCTGAGGAAGGTCCTGAGCAAGGGAAAGGCCGGGTGAACACAAAGACCCCATGGTCCTAGGGGCCTGGCTTGTCCTGGAGTAGCAGGCAGGCCTGGTGGCTGTGGGTGCCAGGTACCAGGGCTCTGAGCAGAGTGGCATGGGAGCCAACGATGTTCTACAGCAAGGGCATTGGGGCTGGGTCACGGCGATAACCCAGCAGGTGCCCTTGGTGACCTGGACCATGCTTCCACTGCTGCCTACCGAGGCTGTTGCAGGCCTTCCTCGCTGGGGCCATTCTGGGCCACTCCAGGCCAGACCAGTGGCTCCCTGGTTCCTGAGCAGACCTCTGTGGCTGTGGTGGGTTGACTCCTCGGGCTGAGGACAGGGACCCCTGTCTGTGCCCGCAGGGTCCAGCCTGGATGGTGGTCATGTCTCAGGTAAGAAGTTAGTCAGGTGATGGGCTAGGTCTGAGACCCTCCTGTTCCAGGCCCTTAGAAAGGCCCTGAGAGGAGACCATGGAATGGTAGCCCTGCCTCCCCTCAGAGCCTCCCCTCTGACCCCACGGCAGGAACTGACGTCTCCCCGCCTCATCAAGAGCCACCTGCCATACCGCTTCCTGCCCTCCGACCTGCACAACGGTGACTCCAAGGTAACCTGCAGCACCCTCCTCACATCCCTCCTGTGACAAGTCCCCAACAGGAAGAACCACAGAGCCTCGTGCATCCCACACCATGGGCCACATGCAGTCTGTGCTGTGGGCTCACGTACAGTCCATGCCACAGGCAGTCCACGCCACAGCCCACATACAGTTCACACCACGGGCCACGGACAGCCCTCCCCACAGGCCCACATGCAGTCCTTGCCAAGGGCCATGGACCGTCCACGCCATAGGGCCATGCCCCTCACTCGGCCCGGGAGCTCTCTACCCAGAGAACTTAAAATGCAAAGGCCTTTTAGAGGCTGTCTTGAATCATGCGTCTCTAGCATTTGAGCCAGGTTTGTGGTGTTGATTTTTCCCTCACGACTGAACACGCGTGTGACCAGCCCAAGCCCGGCACGTGCTGCGTGAGGCGGGGGCGCTGCTGCTTTTGCTCTCCCTGGTCATCCCCGTTTTCTCGGCTGTGTTGAGTTTATGAGGCTGTACCTCTCAGCACCAGTATCAGGATGGTCACTTTTCTGTCTTCTGCTGATTTTAAAGTAGTACTAGAGGACAGAAATAGGATGGAATACTCGAGTAACTGTCCTGGCGAACACTACTGTATTGACAGAGCACATCTTTGCCGAAACAGATTAACAGCCAGGAAGTGTGTGGTGGCCTTGCACGTGGGTTTGAATTTGACGTTGGAAACGGTGTCAGCTGATCATGTACAAGAAAGGCAGGCTGAGGGTCAGTGGAACCTGTGCAGGACAGCCCAGCAGGGAAGGAGACACCCACTTGCCCGTTGCTGTCCCCACAGGTCATCTACATGGCACGCAACCCCAAGGATCTGGTGGTGTCCTATTATCAGTTCCACCGCTCCCTGCGGACTATGAGCTACCGAGGCACTTTCCAGGAATTCTGCCGGAGGTTTATGAACGATAAGTGTAAGTGTTTCAGCCTGGGCTCAACGTTGGGATAGTGGCAGTCAGTCATTCACGGAAGGCTTGGCATGTGCTGGGTACGTCACCAGCACTGCCTGAGACACTGTCTCCGGTTCTCCCAGTAACCACAGTTAGGCCTGCACCCCACTGTACAGGTGAAGACGCCGAGGCCAAGGGGTGTTAGAAACGTGTGGAGATATAGAGCTAGGGTGTGGCAGAGCATCTGACTCTAGAGCCCTTCTCTCCCACCACACTTGGGGTTTCTGAGAAGTCCCCCAATTAAAACATCCCTCTTTGCTGCCTGGGTTCCAGACAAGGTGAGCATGAAGACAGTAAAAACGGAGGCCCAGATGTCACACTGTCAGTGACAGAGGCTGGAGACAGTGGTCGTGTGCAATAGTCATGTGGGCCTTAGGTTGAACTACAGGGAATGTCAAGTGACCGCGGTAGGCACACTTGGGGAGGGGGTGTTCCTTGTCCAGGAAGCTTGTTCCCACAGGGGAAGGGCGAGCCGGGGCCAGAGCACCAGGTGCTCCTCTGAGTGTCCACTCACAGTCCCAGGATGGAGCGAGGCTGGTCACAGCACCACAGGAAGGCAGGACGTTAGGACAGCAAGAAGCGCCTTGCTCTCTCCCAGCTTCTCTTCACCCCATGGGGCCATCTGTTAACTTGGGAGCAGTGGCAGCACCTCCTTAGTATGGCTCTGTCCCCACCTTCCGAATGTGGCTCCCCACGGCCAACCATGACTTCTTTAGGTATCCTGGGACTGCAAGTGGGCAGTTTAGGGTGTGCACCCAGAAGTTGTTTGAAGTGGATCATATCCGTACTTTAATTAAATCTACACTGAGACTATTCCATACCCAAGTTTGAAAATACACTTTCTGTTCTATTTCCCAGCTGAAATACTGTTCAGCCACATTGTTCAGTTTTCCTAGTCAGGCATGCTGCAGGGAGACTGTGTGACAAGACCGTGTAATGGAAATCCAGGAATAGAGTGCCCCCAAATTTAAATGGAACTTGGGGCAGCTGAACTGGAGGTGCCGCTGAGACCTGGTTAAGGACGACACCCTCATTAGGGTGCCATAGCACATGCAGACTTGCAGCTTGCTATTCAGAAACCCTCAGATGCCTAGAAGCGTGGATGATTCTGTTTCCTGCTGTTGTCTGTGCTTCAGCTGTGCCTGCTTAGGAGGGGCCCCGCATGCACTGAAGTCACCTGAGCTGCTAAAGGCCCTCTGCCCAGCCCCCTTGTCCCAGCCTGCCTGCCATCTGGAACGTCCCCTTGTGCTCTGCCTGGCATCGGGAGCCGCCCACTCAGGTGGTTCCCAGAGCTGTGTCCTTCAGTCCCCGCATGCACTCCTGCTTCTGTAGAAGTGGGGACAAGGCTACCATAAATAGCGGATGTCTACCAAGTTTAGAGCCCGCATGTGGAGGAGGGCTTGTGCAGGCCAGAGCAGTTATCTTGACACAGGCCTCTCCACGCTGTCTGGTTGCAGCACCCCCCACCTCGAGTGCAGGCTGCACACGCTTGCCTGGGTCCAGCCAGGCTTGTCGCCGTGTCTGCTTAGGTACCCGCGCTCTACTCTGATCTACTCACTCCTCCGTCCAGCTAGTGCACAGCCCCCAGAGATGCAGGATGCTCTTTCCTCTCTGCCCGAGCTTCCAAAGAAGTTGGAAATTAATGAGCACAAGGATCACTGAATCAGCTTTTCCTGATAATGGAGTGAGGATGATGTAGCATGGCGCGAGGGTGAGAGGTACCTGCTAAGGGGACCCCGAATAAGCAGGTTGTGACTAAGCACCCCAGGAGGGGGGCCTGGGGCAACCTGGCCAGATAACAAGTGCAGTGCAGAGGACGACAGGCTCCATGTGACACATGCAGCATCGAGGACGCTGTGTAGACGGGCTACCTGTGACACTTTGATGACGTTGTGTAGACAGGCTCCCTGCAACTTGTGCAGTGTGGAGGGTGCTGTGTAGACGGGCTCCCTGTGACACTTTGATGATGCGGTGTAGATGAGCTTCCTATGATACTTTGATGATGCTGTGTAGACAGGCTCCCTGTGACACCGATGAAGCTGTATAGACAGGCTCCTGTGACACGTGAGGCATGAGGGGACATGCTTGGTAGGATGCTCTCTCCTGGAAAGGGTACGCTGAGGCGCTGCTCTCCGCAGTGATGCCCCCTCAGTAAGTCGTTTGACTTCCTGGGGCTGAATGAGTCCAGTGGATCAAGCTTGGGAGAGGCCTGGCATTCTCCTTCCCAGGAAGAGGCACTGGAGTGTGATGACATGGTCACCACCAGGTCACACCACATTCCTTTTATCTGCCCTGAGACAGCAGGGCACAGAGGGACTCTTGCTCTCCCCTGTTTGCAGGTGACCCTGTGTGCCTTGCCTCAGCCTTGACATGCTTTCCCTGTGCAGCTTCCGTGGCACCCAGTGGGCAGTGGGTGGTCTGCTTTGGAAGTCTCCGTGCACTGTCTTGTGGAACAAAGGGGAGTTTTCTTCACCTTCCATCATCATAGGTCCATCTGCCTCCACCTTGTGCCCCAGGCCTCGCCTCCCTGCACTTAGACTAGCCAGATGGGTGTTGACTTGAGTGCTATGGGTTTCCCCCTCAGGAACCCCATGACTATTAATCTGTAAGTGACTTGGGCAAGTCTCTTTTCTCTGGGACTCAGCTGTTCCTGTATGAAGGGAGAAGGTTTGCTTAGCTGATGGTTTTGAGGTTGGCCCCACGTGTCCATGCATTTTCTTCCTGGTGTCCAGGAACAAGAGCGGGGTTAACTGGGGTGTAGGGTGCAGCTCCCAACAGCAGGAAGTGTGCAGGGGGCCCAGCAGGAGGAGGAATCTCTATGGAGCCTACTGCTGTCCAGCACCTCTTATCTGCCCAGGCCACTTCCCATTGCTCAGTGGGGTCAGGATCCCCCCAACTCCACAGTTGTCCTTGTTGCTGATCCCTTTCTCTCTGTTTAATGTAAAGTCTTCTTGGAGGACTTGTGCCAAAACCTGCGTGGTGACGGTCATGTCAGCAGGAAGAGGTGGGTGAGAATCAATAGTTTTTATGCAGGGCCTTGAGAAGCAGGCTTGATATCCTGATGGGCTCATCAGCACTGACCCATGGACCCACACCCCATGTCCCAGGTGCTGGGCAGTGTGGCAGATGTAGGCCGGGTTGTGGGTACCTGCCTGTCTTCAGCTCTCTGGGGTTCATTGAGAATTCCTGCATTTACCTAGGATCCTTCCTGTGGCCCCTTGCCTGGCATGGCCCTATGTCTGGATCTACCTTAGAGCCTCCCATACCCCATCCTTTCCGCACCCTGTTTCCCAGTGCCTCTGGGTAGTGCTCTGTTCCTGGTGACTACTTGCTAAATGGATAAACTGTTGGGTACCATTGAGATCCTGCTGCCAGGTACCACATACCCCATCCTCAGAGCCTTCCGCCCAGGGGTAAAGTGTTCAAGGCATCTGGAAGACCAGGGGGTGGGGGGGCGAGGGCTATCGGCAGGAGAGGCTTGCTCAGAGGTGAGCAGGTGAGGGGCGGCCAGCTGAGCCAAGGGCTCACCCTTCTCTTGCCTGCATCACAGTGTTCTTGTCAAAGCCACTGGGAGGTAGGGGGGCCCCCATGTGTGCATGTGTGCATGTCTCCTCCCCGGATGTGTGGCTCACCCTCTCCCCTGTCTCCACAGTGGGCTACGGCTCCTGGTTTGAGCATGTGCAGGAGTTCTGGGAACACCGCATGGACTCGAACGTGCTTTTCCTCAAGTATGAAGACATGCACCGGGTGAGTGCCATGGGGGCTGCCGTGCACGGGGACTCTGTGGCCTCGGCCCCTCAACTCCTGATGCTGGAGCCGCCCATGGACTGCATGCAGGCATGTGGAAGCTGCTTGCTCCACGAAGACCACAGGGGGTATCGCCACAGGTGCCTGGCTCAGCCCCTCCAAACCCTGAGCTTTAGGGACAAATGTGGGACTCTGAGGAGTTCCCCGCTGTGGCCAGTGCTTCAGCATCCAGCCTGCATTCTGCCCTGCTCTGGCCCCTCTCCCAGGACAGTTTCCAAGCTGGGTAATGTGATGCATTGCTGTGGACAGCCCCATTCATTCGGTTTCTTGCCTTAACAGTAGCAGTAGAGCAGCTGGCTTTGCCTGCTGCCCCGACACTCTCTCCCCCAGGGGCAGTTTTGTGGCAAAGTGCTGCAGTGGCAGAGTCCAGATCTCAGCCGCGTGCCTCAGCACAGTATTATGCTGCTGACCAGCCCTGTGGGGCTGCCTGTGAGTCATTGTCAGGGAGCACCTGGCACGGTCCCAGGCAAAGGCCATGTGCTAGTGTGGATGCATGTATCATGTGCTGGGCTCTGCTGTATAGAGCTGGTGGAGGAGCTGAGCAGGGCCTCGCCGGACCTGGCTTTTTGTGACTGCTCTTCTCTGCCAGTGTCTTCTGCTTTCTCTGCTCCATTGTGCTGCAGAGCCCACAACCTGTCTCCCTGTCTCCTCTCCCAGCGCACTCTGTTCCCCAGGCTGCCTTGTCAGGGTCCCGGTGACCTCCACGGTGCTATCGCTGGCGGTGGTGCTCGAGTCTCCTCTCGCCTTGCCTCCTGGCACATTTGTCGTGGCCACTGCTTCCTTCCCTGGCTGCCAGGTGCCACCCTCTGCCAGTGGATGCCCTCCTCTGCCGATTCCCCTCCTCTCCTCAACTTTAGATGGTGGCCCGCCCAAGGCCTGCCCTCCACCCGCGTCTCTCCCCATCCCTGCTCACTCCCCTGTGCGTCTGTCCATTCCCAGGCTTGGACTACCACAGCCACACTGGACATCAGACCAGGCGTGCGCCCCCCAGATGTATCAACGTGATGACTGGCCCGCCCAAGGCCTGCCCTCCACCCGCGTCTCTCCCCATCCCTGCTCACTCCCCTGTGCATCTGTCCATTCCCAGGCTTGGACTACCACAGCCACACTGGACATCAGACCAGGCGTGCGCCCCCCAGATGTATCCACGTGATGATTGACGGAGACCGTGGACTTACCGCGTCCACACCCAGCTCTGGAGCATGCCCCCAGGGCCCCTGCCCCCAAGGGTGTTTATGGTGGCTGACTCCACCATGTGTGTTGTTAGGGCAGGAAGTCTTGAATCCCCTTGTCATCTTTCTTTCACACCCTACATCCTTGTTTCAAATCCTGTTGGCTCTTCCTTCAAATTGTATCCCTCACCTGACCTGTTCTCCCCAGTGGCTCATGTCAGCGCCGACTGTAGCCTGGATAATTGCAGTGCACCCCTGAGCGGCTCCCTGGAAAAACTCGAGTCAGATCGTGTTCCTCCTCGGCCCCGGTGTCACTTGGTAAACTCAGGTCCACGACAGCCCACAGGTTCCTGGTCATGTGACTGGAAGGGACCTCCCTGCTGTTCCTTGAACCTGTCTGGCCAGCTTCCATTTCAGGGTCGTTAGGTCTCCTCTGCCCCGTCCGGAACGTTCTTCCCTCAGATACCCTCATGGTCTCTGCCTCACTTCTTTCAGGGCTCGGCTCACATGTCACCCTGTCAAGGAGACCTTCCCTGACCTGTACTTAAATCAGAGCCCCTTCCTCCCCGGCACCTGTCCTGCCTGCTTTGCTTCTCCCCAGCATCTGTCACCACCTGACGTGCGTCACTGTCTGTGTCTTCCTCTTAGCCACCGTCTCCCCTGCTCCACTGGGGTGGCATCTCTGTCTGTCTTGCTCATGCACCTCAGTCAGTGGCTCTCAGTAAATATGTATTGAATGAATGAACGTCCCTGGGGGTGGAAACTCTCCTGCTGCTTACCACAAGAAGCCGAGGTACCGGGAGCGGAGCCGGGGCATTGCTGTGCGGCTGGTGTGCGGTGGAGCTGGGCTCTGCCCCAGCACGCGCTCCTGCCCACGGCCCTGCAGTGAAGAGACGCTCTCAGCAGTGTCACCAGGGGGTGCAGGCTGCCACCTGGGCTGGCGGGAGCAGGTTTACTCGTCAGTATGAGGAGGACGGCACGAGGCAGACAGGACCTGCCCTTCTGACTGAGGCTGTGGCCTGAGCAGAGCTATGCATTGCCTGTTGTGTTCGAGGAGTATAAGTGGTCAGGGGTGGCAAGGATTGGGATAGGAAGGGGGAGGGGACTTGGCTAGAGGTAACATTAGAGAGGTAGGCAGGGTCCAGTATGGAATTTGGACTTGGTCCTAGGGATCTCATAGGAAATGTGAAAGGAGGAGCAAGCTGTACATGAAAATGTGTTCACTTTTGGCTGTGTTGAGTTTGGTAGCCTGTGGGACACCCAGTGGGACGCCCATGAGCTGGTGGCCGGATGATTCTGGAGCTCGAGGACAGGGCCGGGGAGAGCTTCAGAGGTGAGAGGTCCTTAGTGAGTGAGTGGTGCCCATCATTCAGTGGCCCTCAGGAGCCTGCCTCCCAGTGCCGTGCCCTCTCCACTGTGACTCTGGACAGGTCCCTGTGAATTTGAGGCCAGTGGGACATCAGTGCACATACTGCAGGTGGAGCTGCGTAAGTGCTCTCAGAGGGCTCACTCTGGCAGAATGCCGCCGCCATCTGTGGACCCCCAGGCTGCATGCCGGGGAAGCTGTGGGCAGGAAGATGGTGGCCCCAGTTGACTGCCAGACGTGGGCAAGGCCGTGTGGGACCTTTTGGTTCTGGGGGTCCTGCCAGATGCCTGCAGCCCCATGAGGGACTCAGTGAGACCAGCCCATGTCGTGGAGTTGTGAACACGTAGAGGGTGGCGGTTCCAGCCACTGAGTTTGGTCATGCGGCAGTGTGTGAGTGACCCTTGGGTCCCTGTCTCCACAAGAGGAAGAGGATCTTGAAAAGGGACAGAGAAGGGGACAGTTAGTGAGCAGGAAGGAGAGGCAGAGGGAGCAGCCTGGGAAAACCAGGTCAGGGACAGGGGGGCGAGGTCAGCAGTGCTGTGCATGGTTGAGGAACCCGTCAGGGCAGATGTGGAGAGGGGCTGGGGCTGGGGGCTCGGGAGCTCTTGCTGGTGGTGGCTGATGGGCGCTGAGGAGAGGCTGTTATTTGGCTGAGGGATGAGGTAGCTTGTAGTTTGAGGAGCCCAGGTTCGAGAGAGTTTCTTTCTTCTGTAAAGCACAGGAGAGACGTGAGCATTTTCTAGGTGTTGGGAGAAGGCAGGAGGAGAGGAGGGGTTGGAAATAATGAAGGGACGATGGTCCTAGTCCAGGAAGAGGCAGGAGGGTGGGGCTGGAGCATGGGTAGAGGAGTGTCCATTGGTGGGCGGGGCAGGCAGGGGACCCGTGTCACCTGGACTTTGGGAAAGAGGAGGGAGGATGGGGATGGGGACCAAGAGGGAGCTCGTGTGAGCCGTGGCCAGAGCCAGGGCTGGGGGACTGTGTCGGCGCAGTGGACAGACAAGAGGCAGGCTGTGGGCGCTGCTGGTGACAGTGGCTGCCACAGCACACAGGTAGGTTTAGACTGAATAGCAGTGGGGTTGGAGCCAGGGACAGGGAGGAGGGCGGCAGGGAGAGAAGAGGAGAGCACCGAGAGACAGACGTGGCAGTCAGTCATCGGGGGTCGGGGTTAAGAATCTCAGGGGCGGTAAGGCCAGCCATCTGCCGCTCCCCGTATGGGAAGAGTCCAGGTGGATTAAAGACGTAAATGTGGAAAGAAGCACAGATCATCTGCATGGTGTGGGGTCAGGCATGCTCACTGTGCGCTTGCTGCAGTGATTCCTAGGCTCCCTCAGGCGTTTGCGGGTCCCCGAGCACCAAGCCCTGTGACTGTGACAGGCCAGGTCCTGCCTTTGCAAGCGCATGGCCTTTTCAGGGCTTGTCCAGAGGCGGGAAAGTATCTGTGTGCCTGTGTGCCGCCTGCTGGTGCTTTCTGTGGTTTACCAGTTGAATCCTTAGCACGACCCTTTGTTACAGATGGGGACACAGGCGACAGAGGTTACATGTGAGGCCTCTCGAAGGTCGCACACACAGCCAGGCAGTGCTGAGCCAGCAGCACAGGCGAGCCCGTCTCCATGTCTAGGCTCCATGTCTAGGCTCCATGTCTGGTCCCCACCTCCTGTCTGCCCCTTGTCCACATGACTTAAGACAGATCCTCATTAAGGGTCCCTGCCCACAGACTGACAGTGTGGTTGAGGGGAGAGCATGGCTCAAGCTGAGGCGGCTTCTGGCTCTGCTGCTGACCTCTGTGAGGCCAATGGCCCTGGCCTCCCATGGTGCTGGGGAAAGTCCCGGGCACTGGATTTGGGGATGCTCGGGCCCTAGTTATGACCTCTCCAGGCCTTTGAGAATGGGAGAGATGACAGCTCCCACCGCACAGTGTTGCTGGGAGGATTGTGTGAGGCCTCCTCTACACACAGGCCTGCCTGGCAGTTAAGTGAACACCCAAGACGTGCTTACTGTCCTTTGTACTCTTTGTGGAGGTGTAACTTCTATACAGTAAGTATACAAACCACAAGTGCACAGCTTGACAACTTGTTCCTTGTAACATCAGTGTAAACACCACCCAGATCCACATGCCGAACATTCTCGCTTCTTCCGGCTGACACCCCTGCTTCACAGAGGTCACTGCCATCCCGACCTGTCTCGCCAAAGCTCAGTGTTGCCAGCTTCTGAGCCTCCATTTTGGTGGAGTCATGTCGTGTGAGCCTCGGGCTCTGGCTGCTCCTGCTCAGCGTCATGGCGTGAGGTCTGTCCATCTGTGTGCAGCCATGGTCTGTTCTCTTTCATTTCTGTGAGGTGCTCCGTGGCAGCATGAACTTGCCATGGTCCATTCATCCCTTCAGTGTTGCTAGGCAGTCGGGTCGTTTCCATGTTGGGGTGGTTATGAATAAAGCTGCTCGTGTGCTGGTGGACATCAGTGTTCTTATTTATTGGGCCTCTGCCCAGGTGTGGAATTTTTGTCTTTTTTTTTTTTTTTGTCTTTTTCCGTGTCCGGCAACGGATCGCAACCCTCAGTGTTGCCCCCGTACCGGACCGGGGACCGGCAACGGGATTGCAACCCTCGGTGTTGCTCCCGCGCCTCGCTCAGCCAGTGAGCGGGAACCGGTCCGTATGTGGGATCCGAACCCTCAGGCGGGAGCGCCGCCACGCTTCCCAAGCGGCGCACTTATCCAGTGCGCCACCGGGCCAGCCCCCAGGTGTGGAATTTTTGGGTCACTGGTTGTGCGTCTGGCAGCAGCTGTTATCATGTCATTGGGACACGGCAGTGGGAGCATCTGCTGCCCGCGGCCAGGGAGGGGTCCAGCCTGAGAAGGTGACAGGAGGAGCCTCCAGCCCACTAGCTGCACACACACCTGCAGGGCAGGTGCCAGCTGAGCAGCTGCTTCCTAGAACTTCAGCTGACTCAGTGATAAGGGACTGGAACAGTATTTGGTTATTAAACCTTGAGGGAATGCAGACTGTAGCTGAGCCTTAAAGCCAAACACAAACTTTTGTCCCAGCCCCTGGAGGGTAAATTCATTCTTCTGCTTTCCGGGCTCCTCAGTGAAGGAGGTCAGACTGTGCATTCCGTCCATCAGAGTCAAGGCCGTCAGCCCTGCCTGCGCTGGTCGGAGCTGCTGGACCAGCGCCTGGACTCGCTGTTCTACCACAGCCTGTCTGAATGACTAATGCTGGAGGTCAGACTGTGCATTCCGTCCATCAGAGTCAAGGCCGTCAGCCCTGCCTGCGCTGGTCAGAGCTGCTGGACCAGCGCCTGGACTCGCTGTTCTACCACAGCCTGTCTGAATGACTAATGCCGTCCCTGAAACAGCCAGCACTTTAGCTCCTAACTGGTATCTATTGTTTTTTCAGAAAGCTCAGTAATGGTATGGGATGTCTTTAATGGAGATTAAGTGACTGTAATCACATTTTTAGGAATTAATATTGTTTACATTTTACTCCAGAAAACTAACCCTGAGTGAACATTGTGGGTCTCCAGGATTGTGGAATGGGTCCGGTGTGTTCTCATGCTGGTGTTTAATGGTGACACTTGTGCTGGAGCTCTCATTGCCTTGGGCACCTGGGGGCTTCCCACGCCCCCACCTTCCTCTGCCTCTACTGCCTGTCCTGGAGGTAGCTGTGCCTATGCCCTGGGCACTGTGCCAGGTGACCCCAGGGCATCACCCCACTTCATCCTTGCAGGCACCATGTGGGGTGTTTTCACCAGTCATGGGGGAGGTGCCCCCGACGAGGACTGGGTGGCCAGTGCCAGGACATGACCCCAGCTTGCTGGCTCCATGACACGGTGCATGGCCTCTTGCTGTAGCCCTGTGCAGGTGGCTGCCACCATCCCTGGTTACAGATGGGGAGCATGAGGCTCAGCCAGCGGAAGCGAGTCGTCTAGAGCTAGTCGAGCTGGGGGCTGTCTGATTCCGAGCTTGGTTTCGAAGCCATCGAGCAGATGTGTGATGTGTGGCTGGGTGCAGATTGTTGAAATGTACCGTCCTCTGAGATGGGTGTCACACTGTCGATGAGCTGTCCTGATCAGGACCCTGTGGGCCACTTCAGCAGTCTGTGTTTACAGGCCGACAGCAGCCCTCCCCTTACGGCGTCTTTTCCGAGGGCCGGGTCTCTTCAGTCTCTCTGTTGCTCTGTTTTCTCTCGCGCGGAGTGCTCGGTGGCAGGTGAGTGAGAGCTCGCTCACTGGGTCTCTGCTCACTCTCCTCTCTGTTGCACCCGCTCCAGCCGTCGAGCTCTGTGCGCAGGGTTGCGGAGCTGGGCGCCGTGCCTTTCCTTGGGAGGCAGCCGTGAGGCAGGACACAGAGTCTGGTGGTAATTGCTGCGACGTCCTTACCACAGGGGTCCGGGGAGGAGCTGACACTTAAACCGGCCTTCACAGAACGTTTTCTTTTAAGGTTTGAGAAATGCTGCATTAAAGAAAGTAAACAGGTTTTGTTATTGCAGGACTGCCCAGAGGCTTTGATGTGTGGCTTTGCTTTGTAAACCTTCACGAGAGAGAATAGCCTCCAGTTTTCCTAATGTGGACCAAGGTGCCTGCCAGCATTTGGGGACTACCTAGTGACAGCTCAGGGTTCTGACTGGTGCTAGGTGGTGCCTCGCATCTCCCAGGGAGAAAGTGGCAGTCGTGTGTGGAGAGCAGGCGTGTGTTCTCTCTATACCGTCAGCGGGTCAGTGATGTTTCACTACTGGGCGTGTTGGGAGGACCGGGCCCTTGTGCGTCTTTGTGTCCAGCCTGCAGGTGTGACGGGACCTTGCTTCCGTTTGAGCTGGCCTCCTGCTGGTGAGGTGGCCCGGGCACCCATCCAGAGGCCTCAGGGGCCTCCTTGTTCTCCCGAGGCTCGGTCTGGATTCCGGCTGCTGGGGCGGCGGGAAGTGGGGAGAGCGCCAGCTAGACTTCGCTCTTCACACAGTTGTGAAGAACGTTTTTACTTCCTGCTGCTGTTTAAAAATTAACCACAGCTCTATCAAGACCTCAAGTCTGCCTTGGAATTCCTGGGGGACCTGGGTTTGAATTCCAGAACTGCCACTTGAGAGCCAAGTGCCTGGGGCAATTTTTTAACTTCTCAATTTTATTTCCAGACAAGGCCGACGTCAGCCTTGATTTAAGCATCGTGTGAGGAAGGTCGGGTATGAAAAGTCCCTAGCTGTGCCCAGCCCGGAGTCGTACAGTGAAAGGTGCCGCCTCTGATGGCCTGCTCTGCTCTCTGCCCTGTCTTCCAGGACCTGGTGATGATGGTGGAGCAGCTGGCCAGATTCCTGGGGGTGTCTTGTGACAAGGCCCAGCTGGAGTCCCTGATCGAGCACTGCCACCAGCTGGTGGACCAGTGCTGCAACGCTGAGGCCCTGCCTGTGGGCCGAGGTACATGTCCCCTCCCCTCCCCACCTGGTTCTCTGCTCCATCCCATCTTCTTTCTCTGTCCCAGCTCAGGGAACCAGGTCCTTGTTCCCCACCCCCATCAGTACCCTCATGCTTTCTGGACTGTTGTCTGCCCTCTTTAGCAGTACTTAGCTGGCCTGTGTCCTGTGCCTGGGCAAGGCGGTTGAGACCTGGCACCTGTTGATGGTGTGGTACTGGTGGAGTGATGGAGAGCTCTGCCCGCTGGTATTTGCCTTGTAACTGAGCAAACAGTGTTTTAATTTAGAGGCAACTGCTGGGGATGTTTCAGCCTTTGTGGGCAAGATGCAGGGGACCTTGCCAGATGGCCTGAAGTCAAATGCCCCACAGAGGGGATGGGTTTGGTGCCATGAAATTTCAAAGCAAGAGGCGTGCTGATGGATTCCTCAGCCTTTAATTGGCTTTGGGGGGAGTTAAATTAAGTGGACAGGGGGACAGTCACCACATGAGGAGATGCTGCTTTCCTTCCTTTACCCAGTGGACATTGACTGAGTACCTCTGGGTGCAAGTGGTGCAGACGAGGAGTAGCCCATCCTCAGGGCAGGCAAGCGTGAGTAGATCATGCAGGGCATGCGCAGAGGTGGCCGGGCTGGTGCTGGCTCTTGGCAAGTGAAACTTAGTGGGCGTGAAGCAGTTGGAGATGGGGAAGATACTCCAGGCAGGAATCCTCCCTAGATCCGCCTGGTTGCTCTCCCTGTCCTTACTGGTGCACGGCATCTGATGCTGCTTGATGGTGGAGGGCTCAGACATTCAAATCCCCTGAACTGCAGGGTGGTGGACGTGACTGTGTAAGCCCCCTGCTTGGTAAGTGTGAGTCACGTCTACACATGGTGCTGAAGACCTGAAGCAGGTTCCAGGCAGTGTGAACTGGCAGCTTCCTCGGGTGATGGGGTTGTGTGGAAGGTGGGCCCGGAAGTGCTGCAGCAGGTGTAAGATGTAGCAGGAGATAGCTGGGGTGGGCCAGGGGAGGGCCGGGCTCTGGTCACAGCTCTGCCGCCCCCTAGGGACAGGACTTAGGTGAGCCTCTCTCTGCAGCTTCCCTTCCTCTAAAAGGGGCCGATCAAGGCTGACAGCAGTTCTGAAGGTCAAGTGCAGGGCACCTTCCTTGGAAAGGCAGAGCAACCGACTCTTTCAGGAAGAAGTTAACTGAACCAAGATACCTTGTGATTTATTTCCTGGCTGCATCTTCACAAATATTTATTATTTGAAATTTATTTGCTCTTTTTTAGTTTTGCTTTTGCTGTGTTTTGTTATCCTTGGATGTGACCTTCTCCAAAATATTGCTTTTGGTTCGTTTGTGTGGTAAAGAAGTGTCGAGAACATACTGTGTGCCCATATGCTCCTTCTGATGCGTTTGCTTTATCCTTGTTTACCTTGGTTTTGCTTTATTTCAGTTCTTTGATTTTGTTTTCTTTTAGCACTTTGCCTCTTTGCTCGGAAGACCTCCTTGAGCTGGTGAGAATGCAGGGGCTCCATAGCCAGCTGCATTGCTTACATTTCATTCATGTCACAGCATAAATTGTCTTGGTTCCAAACCCTAAGCCAGGTGGGTGACTCCTTCGGTGAGCTCTCAACTGAGAAAAATAATCATGGAAAAATATATTTAGAGTGTGGTTGGTCTAGAAGCTTCCAGTTTTGTCCCTTAGGTATCATTAGGTTAGCAAGAACAGTTTTTTTTTCTTTTTTTTTTTTTTTTCTCTCCAACACTGATAGGTAATTTTTCATTACCAAAGAGAAAATCCTTGTTGTGTTGGATATTTTAGCTCAGCATTTGCAGGGTTGCAGTTTCATACCTGAGGTCCTGAGGGACAAGGACAAACATTAATAATGGAGCTAATGAAGGATATTTGCTGGAGATGGTCAGAGCTCTGATCTCCCAGACGCTGACAGTGGGAAGAATTCTAAACAAGCATCTCAGTCCCTGAGTGGCTATTTAACAACACAGAGCCAGTGTGCACCAGTGATGTGTTCACAGCTCCCAGGAAGAGGAAGTTCAGAAGCCCCACTCCTGACACTTTCAGAGTCACCATTCCTGTTGGATGAGACTGACCTAAGGCCCAGTAGTTAACAAGGAAAGTAGGGTTGCTGGCTTCCATTGTCATTTTTAGCATTTTTTTCTTCCCTAAGCCTCCACAAACTGGTGCAGACCAGTGTCTGCAATGAGTCTGCAGCGCATCTTCGCAGCTGCCAGGAAGAGACCTGGTTTCTGGCCATGCCTGCAGCAGAGCTGCTGGGGTCTCCATGTGAATCTGGGGTCCTTGCTGCAGTGCACCTTTTGCACCGGTCTCCACAGCTGTGTATGCCAGGACTGTTTTACTTACTTTAAATCCCCCCAGGGTCCGCAATGGCGGGCTTCTTGAAATCTTCACCCTTAGCCCAGTTGGGAGGTCTTCCTCCTTGCCATAAAATTTTCTGCCTTTTGGGTCTTTTTTTTTTTTCCTTTTTTAAATTCTCCGGAAACAAATGACGTCTTGGTGGAGCTGTTGAGCCGTGAATGAATAAGGTACTGTGAGGATCCAAAGCCCACGTGGTACCCAAGCAGTACATTCATTCAGTAGATGTTATTCCTTCTCTGGAATGTTTGTTAAATGCCCACTGTGTGCCAGGTGCTGCTCTAGGTGCTGAGATTCCACAGTGACGAGGCAAAATCCCTCCTGGTGGGCCACAGGTGTGGGCCTGTGTGTGCAGGCTCATCAGGTGAGCACATGGCACCAGCAAGGGGGGTGGGTCACTCCAACACAGACTCAGAGGGAAGTTGGTTCAGTTCATGTTCTGCCATATCCAGTTGTTTCAAAAGCATAATGGGACCCTACTGGTGTGTAGCTCAGATGGCCCATCCTGCCCCAATAGGCCAAGTTCAGCAGAGTCCAGGAAAAGATCTGGAACCTCCCAGATCCATTTCCAAATTTTCCTCTCTCTCATTTGTGTTTCAGGAAGAGTTGGGCTGTGGAAGGACATCTTCACCGTCTCCATGAACGAGAAATTTGATTTGGTGTATAAACAGAAGATGGGAAAGTGTGACCTCGTGTTTGACTTTTATTTATAATAAAAGAAACAGCAAACTTGCATGCTTACAATACCCAGACACTCTACTAGCTAAAAGTCCTGTATGCATTCATGTATTACTTGCTGGACAACTGTGGAAGCAATGTAAAACAGCAGAGGGAAGGAAACCGGAGAAATGGGAGGAAGTGTGTGATTTCTGATCCAAAGCAGCTGTCTGGCCTTTAGAGTTTGAAGTCTCTACATGTCTGATGACAAACATATAAAACTGCAGCTCCGATGGCCTGCACCATAAGTATAAAGTCTGTAACACATGCAGCTGGAATGTCTGCCTTTTACAACCCCATATAATTTATTGTATTTTATAGAGCTTTTCACTGGGAATCTAAATAAATGTCAGTAAACCAAATGAGTTCATTTCCGAGGGGAATCAAGAGCGAGCCACACAGGATTGGTAGAAAGATCTCAGGGTTAACTATTTTTGTAGTTTCATTATCTAAGGCACAGCCGTTTGGTTCTCACTTGGTTCTGGGATAATGGTGAGAACGAAGGAGGAGCCGGGGGCGGGGTGGGAAGCTGGAAGCCTGTTTATTCTGATAGAACTCATTCCTCTAACCTTTCTGAAGGAACGCAGGAACCATTCACAGGATCATTTTCAGAAGGGCTGCCCCTCTGGCGGCGGCTCTGAAGCCAGGAGCATGCCCTGAGGGAGGCGCGTGGCAGCCGCCGGGCTCCGGCTCGGGCTCCTGCTCGGGCTCCTGCTCGGGCTTTGAAGCCAGGAGCATGCCCTGAGGGAGGCGCGTGGCAGCCGCCGGGCTCCGGCTCGGGCTCCGGCTCGGGCTCCTGCTCGGGCTCCTGCTCGGGCTCGGGCTCCGGCAGTGGCGTGTGAGTGCAGAGACGGGGACCTGCCACAGACAGACCGCAGTGCGCTCGCACTCGAGTTTCGTTCTGCAGCCGTAACTGCTGTTCCCTGAAGCAGTACCTACTTACTCTGGCAAGCAGATGCTTAATGGGAAATTTCTAAAATTCCTGCATCTTCATCATTCAGTGTGTCCGTCTGTGCTGAGGCACTCAACTGTGGGAGGATCATTTTGGGAGTTTAATGCCCTATTTCACTCAGATTGGGTTGACAATCCCACCTTTGTCTCTATCCACCCCATACCTCAGTCTGTCTGAGGGAGTAAAGGTGGGGTTTGTGTTACCCCCCACCTGCTTAACTTTCTGGCCCAAATTCAGCTGGAAGAAGTGATGGAGAGACGGGCAGATGAGAAGCGGGCCGGCAGCCAGTTTGTATGCATGTTGCCGCCATGCGGGGACCGGGGTTGTCTGTTATTATGTGGCGGGGTGCTTAACTTTCTGGCCCAAATTCAGCTGGAAGAAGTGATGGAGAGACGGGCAGATGAGAAGTGGGCCGGCAGCCAGTTTGTATGCATGTTGCCGCCATGCGGGGACCGGGGTTGTCTGTTATTATGTGGCGGGGAAGTGCCGAACGTGGTGGTCAGGAGGGTGGCCACGGTGGGAAGGGGCCGTGTTCTGTGGCTCTGCCTTTGCTACAGGTGCACATGGATGCTTGCGTCCTTGTTTGTAAAGGGGAACATCTTGAACAGGGCGTTGCATGGGGGCTCGGCAGCACCTTTACCATGTATCTGCGAGGGGGCTGCTTTCTGTGAAATTTCATTTCTATTTTTCTATTTGTGGTGCTGTGTGGGTAACACTGAGCACCACACAGGACACTTCTGTGCTTGCTTGCATCTTTAATAAAGACTCGCTCCCTGTTCCCTACATCGTGTCCAGCGTGTGTGCCGGCGGGTGGAGAGGGGGCCCCTGTGGGGTCTGTCCAGCACTTTGGGACAACAGGAGTGTGAGCCCCATTGACACCCCGTTCCCTGGGGTTGACTGCAGAGGAGAACAGGCCCGCATCAGGCTTTGGTGAGGCAGAATTATGCCGTTTCACTGAAATTCAAACTGTCCAAGGGTTGACATCCTTCCACTCTTTCCCATCCACTTCTGATGTCTTTTATAAACAGAGTTGGAGTAGGGGAGAAAGGAGAAAACCTGGGAGGGATTTTGGCACCTGTGTGTCCAGGTGTCCTGACAATTGCAGTTGCCGCCTCTGTTGAGCCCTGATGTCAGCTTCACGCGTGGTGCGGTGGAGACTAACCTGGCCGATTGCGCTTCCCCACTGGGAATTCCAAAGTCTGTCTTCCCGATGTCTTATGGAAGGAAAGTCCAGGACGTTTTCCCTGTGAAAGTTTAGGTTTTCTGGAAAATCATGTTTATTTCAAGTGAGTTACTTCCTCAGGTCTCACATGCAGTCCTAGAATTCTGGTGCATGGCATTAACACAGAGCCTGGGTTTGTTCATTGAGTGTCCAGTCTGCTGTGCCCAGGGGGCCTGCCCTGCAGTCACTGAGCCGCAGCACACAGAGCACCATGGGGAAGCTAGCGACTCCAGAGGCCGGCTGTGCGGCGTAGTCAGGGGCTGGCTTATCACATGATGGCTCTGTCCCTGCTTCGTTGACACTTCAGCTCATTTTATGACTCATTCATTCAGTGGGTTCTTCAGCACCTACTGTGTACCAGGCACTGTTCTAGGCACTGAGGACACAGCAGTGAGGCAGAGACAGCCCCTGCCTCCACGAACTCTGCGTTCCCGTGGGGACGACAAATCAGCCAAACCTCAGGCAAGTCCATGCTCCAGAGAGCTCTCGGGAGCAGCAAATGTGCTCAGGAGGGGCCGGAGGCCTCTGAGGAGCTGAGGCTGGAGCAGGAGGGACCCAGGCATCAGAGGCCTGGGGAGAGCAAGTGTGGGTGGGAGGGACGGGGAGGATGCAGCAGGCTCAAGGGGTGGCCAGGAGCCAGCTCACGAGGGCCTTCCAGGCCACCCACGAGAGTTTGGATTGTGTACTAGGAAATAAGCAGCCACGGGAGGGTTTAATCAGAAGAATGCTACCTGGTTTGCATTTTTAAAAGCTCCCCTGGCTGCTGTGTGATTTGGCTGCAAGGGCAAGTGAGGATTTTATCAGCTCTAGGAGTCTCAGTCCACAAAATGGGGGCAGGGGGCTGCCTTAGACATAAGCAAGTCTCCTTAGCTGGCAGTCTGAGGTTCTGAGTGTTCGTGTGCTGGGTGCTGAGTATTATCGATGGCTCCTGCCTTGCTCACTCAGCTGAGACGAGAATATAAACCAAGGCAAGAAGTGCTGCGAAGACTGAGAAAATCAGACTTGGGAGGATGGAGTCGCCGGTTGGAACAGATGCATCCGAGCTCAGAAGGGATCCTGAGGGTGAGGAATGCCCGGACAGGCAGAGAAGGGGATGTTGTTTTACAAAACAGTCCACTGGAGTATTCCTGAATATCAGGGTTCTCTAAGTGTAAGCCAGTGGTTGCCTGGCTTTTTGATGTCACAGACCAGTAAAATTCTAAAAAGTGTTTTGGGGACCAGCATAGGGTTGCCAACTGTATGTATTTTTTTCAAGGAAGAAACTGAACTCCCAAATGGTAGCGTTCAGCTGCAGCCCTGCCCCAGGCTGGGGAGGGGCTGTGCTCTCCTGGCTCTGACACAGAGACGTTTGTTTTCCTTCCATGTGCCCACTTCGTCTGGGAAGGGACCAGCACATTCCATAGCAGGTAGGTAACTTCACTGCTCTGATCTGGTCACAGTCTACATCTTTGTCCTGCTCACTTCGTACGACGGTTATAATAACAAGAGAGTGGTGAACTTTGAAAGCTTGCATGAAATTCACAAAACTCTTACCAAGTCTGTACCTGCACTATCTTGCTCTCAACCAACCTGTGCCCCCTTATAGCCAAGTTATAGTCACCAGCAGATGTCCTCAGCTTCAGTAGTTGAGAGGTGCGTGGCATTGCTTAGATGGGTGTCTGTGGTGGCAGCACTGCGGAAGGGCGCCACTCAGGCACAGGCGCACGCACCTGCAGGCCCCTCCTGGGAGATCCCGAGTGTGGGAGCTTTTACCCACCTCTCTAGGCTGGGGGACGAGGCTATTTGTAGTGGATGCAGGGAGTCACCAGGCATCTGGCGGCTGCACTGCCAGTCCCATTCTCCCACAGTCAAACCCTGTTCTTGCCCAGCCAACATCTCTTCATCACACAACGTGCATTTTGACACTGGGTTGACACCTCGGTCAGTAGTCCAGCCTGGCGGCTGCACATCCCATCCCTGGTAAGCTCGCTCACTCATGGGACCGCCCATGCCACTCTGAGCCCCCTCTCCAGCCACTTTTGCAAGTGCTCAACCTCGAGATGTTCATGTCCGTGTGCCTGAGCTGCCTGGCCCTGCCTCCTTTATCTGCTGACTGCGTCCCTCACATCTTGGCTGTGGTCCCTTATGCTCCCCATGGCCCCCACTTTCTTCTCTTCACCCCTCCCTTCCTGTTTGCACTTGTGTCCCGCCATGGGCAGTGATGCCCTGAGAACAGTGACTGCACCATGCTGAGCTTTTCTAGGTCGGTGCTTGGCATTCAGTGAGCACCTCGTGTCTGCTGAGTAAATGAATGGTATCTTTCACCATTAGAATTGACGTCCTTTGTCCTGCAAGCCGTCCACCTGCACCTTCTGCACCCTGTCTGGTGGCTCGTGGAGGCTGCGTCTTCCCAAACAGGGCTGGGCTCCTGTCACCTCACCCTGCCTCAACTCCCTGCCGTTGCCCACTCCCATATGTCTGTCTCTTCACTGCCCACGCCCGTGCCCTGGTCCTTCCTGCAGACGCAGCCTGGCCCATGCTCTTCCCTTGTCTGGAACACCCTTTCTAATGGGTCACCGGCCCTCCAGATCTAGCGTAACTGTGGGGCAGGCTGTGTCTCTGCTCTTCCTTCCCCTGCCCTCCTGCCTCTGTCACCAAGCTCAGAAACATGGTGCCCAAAGAGTAGCCGAGATCCTCCTTGCTGTTTCCCATCTCCCTCTCTTCCTGCGTCTCGTTTGGTGTTTACAGAGCACCTGCTCTGTAAGGCCCTGTGCTGAGTCGTGGGGACACAGTCTTGGCACTTCTCCCCTTCCAACTTAGCTCCCCACAGTTCCATCCCTGTGGGGCTCTGTTCTCCATTATTAGCCACATCCAGGGAAAGGGCCTGGTGGGAGCAGAGGACTGGGTTCCAAACTCCTGGTACTTGTCTTTGGCTGGCTGTGTGACCAGCTGAGCCACCTGCCCACTCTCAGCCTTGGTCTCCATATCTGTCAAGTGGTCTCCAAGGTTCCTTCCGGTTGGAGAGTCTCCAGTTTAAGTGAGCTTTCATGGTATCTCTGGTGGCACATGCTTGCTCAGTTTAAACACACACCTCTGCAACAAAGGGGAAAATGCAAGGAGCAGTGCCAAGAGCAAGCACTCGGAGATCCCAGCAGGCGACCAGGAGAGCAGAGAGACTGTTCCACATGAGCTGCAGAGCTTGAGCTGGTGCTGGGAACACAGGGTAGAGAGGGCACATCCAGGTGGGATGAAATAGGACGCACCGAAATGAGGGCAAGCTGCGTCTCTGCCCCGTGTCAGGCACTGGTTCTGATCACAGCTCTGCCACTGTGTATGCAACCACGGGAGAAGGCCCACCCAGCTGGACATTCAGTGACTCTTGAGTGTAGCCAAATTGTTGATGACTCAGCTCCGGAGAGGAGCTGATGAACACGGACAACCGTGACTTTTTAGCTGACGAGGGTCCAGGCCAGCAGGAGCAAGGAGAATCAGTCACAGAGCACCTGCCACACAGCTTGGGCCCAGTCACAGACTCCAAGGCGTGCGGAGCTTTTGCCAAATCTACACGTCAAATGACAATTTGATTCTCACACTTGGATCCTGTGTGCTAGTTGGCACTGAATATCTGAGCCGCAGTCCTTAAATCTGTCTCCTCACCACTAAGGAAAGGAGTCTGTGCTCTATTAAAAGCAGTTTTTAAAAATCAGAGAATGCTAAATGTGTCCAAAAAAAGTAAAAATCGGCCAAAAAATGTTTTATCATCTTTAAAGTTGTCATCTTTACATATAACTGTGGTGTTGGGCACCAGCTGGACATGGACATCTGCAAGGATCATGAGCAAGGCTGACAATCTCTGGAGGAGAGACCCCAGTCAGAGCCAAGGACACCATCTTCTCTGGGCTGTGCATCCTCAAAACACTTAGTGGTTGAAGACTTTTTCCCCCTAGTGTTCTTCCCTCTGAGTTCTCCCCTTTATAATCCATAGCACGTGTGGTTTCCAGAGGCAGAGGTCTCTGTCAATACAGTTGGTGGCCTGGAGCCCCTCCCACTCTGCTGGGGAACCACCAGCTGTGTGCGCCCCCTGTGCCCCACGTATGCTAGTCCCCCCTTAACCCGGCTGATGCTGATTTAGGCTTTGAACTTGGCCCAGGCGTGACCTTTTCCGAGAAGCTCTCTGTGGGGTGGGGCTCAGAGCTCCACTTCGGGTTGCTACTGCACCTCCCATAACATTCCCCAGACAGAGTGATCATCTGCTCGGAAAGCTTCCTGAGGCCAGAGCCACGTCTCCTTCGCTTCTCCTGGTGTCAAGAAGTCAGCACTGAAGGTTGCTCAGTGAAGTGATGACTGGAACATTCCCTGTCCATGGGATCCAGCCTTGTCAGATCAACAGGGCAGCACTGCCCCGCCTTGGGCTCTGCCAGCACATCCTTGCTACTCACCACGAGGCCCTCTCCGGCCCACCGCACCCCCCCGCCACAGCCCCGACCCGCACTTCTAACACCTGCTTCCCTAACTTGGATGGGCCATTTACTCTCTTGGGAAGCTTTCCCCACTCTTTCTAAGTGCTGCCAATGTATGTCCATCACCTGCCTCATGGTGGCCCTAAAGCCCAGTCTCCAGGAGGCCGTGATGACAATCCCAGCTCATGACGTTGCTGTCCTTGTCTCATCAAGGACTTTAGGAGGGCTGCCCAACATGGCATACAGGCTGATTTTCAATGGCTGGCTGCCTCTGTCCTGGGTCCCTAACATGCTAGGGACTGTCCAGAGAAGAGAAGCCCGGAACCTCCTCTAGCCTGAAGAGTGGGTGGCTGTTGTACACCCCACTCCTATCAGAGACAAGAAGCAGCAGCGGGCGTCCTCCTCCTCAGCACAGCACAGGCCCACAGTCAGACCTTGCGTTCTGCAAGTGCAGCAGTGCCCTATGATGGTGTGCTGGCTTACATATGTCACCTGTTTTCAAACTTCCTTTCTAAAGCAGGTATTTTTGGCCCCAGGTAGACTGCAAGCCGAGACTGTGTCTCATTTGCCACTGCGCCCCACACTGCGCTTAGTGCAGGGCCCTATTCCTGTCCAGTAATCAGTGAGTGCTTGTCACCTAACGCAAGGCAAATTAAATGCTAAACAGCACTAATTACAAGCTGTTGCAAGATCCTGGCTCTTAGCAAAGAGAATTACCTGTGATTGTCAGAGGTTTGCTTGTTGCCCAGGTGCATGATACATGAAATTGCTCTTTTCTGACTGCTTCGTTATTCCAGAGGGAGGGCCACTCTTCTAAGATTGCTGCAATTTAATATTCGGAGGGCAGGATTCATTAAAGTTCTAAATACCAGTGTTCTACACTGTGGACTCTTGTTCAGGAACAAGACAAGTGGGTTTTGATTCTCATTTCGATGAAAGGAGGCAACCAGTTACTATTAAGGAAATTAAGAGCTTAATGGTACATTAGTACATTAAAGGGGAGTGAAAACGTGCTGAGGTGCTACACTGAGCCAGTGTATAGTCTCTCTCAGTGTGGGATCCTAAAATAAATACTAAAGTGGCCACCTGTTTACAAGTGACAATCAGTTATTTGTAGTGACAATGTTTAAAGTGTGCAATTTAGTTTCCGGCTGATTGAACTAAAACGAGCAGCTGTGTCATCTGTCAAGGTAAATATGCAGGAGAGAGAGCATCTATTTTAATAAAGAAAAAAGAACCGCAGTAGCTTTTCCAAAAGAGCTGCTTATACCTCATTTATTTTTAATTCTTTTTCTCCTAAGGACAGCTGAGGAGAGGCTTGTCTCCATTTTATGAGGCTACCAAAAGGACAGCAGTCGGAGAAATCTCTCCTAGCAGGTTTCCCGAGACACTCCCAGCTTCCGTGTAGTTGCATTATGCGTGTGTCACGTGCCTGCTCCTCCTCCCTAATAGACATGGGAGAAAGCAGTACTTAACTTCTTAGGGGTTAATCAGTTCCTGCTGTTTATTTCTCCACATGAAGGCATAATTTCCATTCATAACATCATTATTGATGACTGTGAAATAATTACAGGCTTGATCTTATAGCCCAGCTTCGTAGGTGTATAGAACTGTGGTGAAAAACAGCTCTGAATACTCAAAACCTGTAGATTAGGCAGAGGATTATTGCCAGATGGCTCTCTACAATCCCATATTCTTGATTACTGAGGGAATGAGCTATCTGTTGGAGACAAGTGTAAAAATATTTGCCCCAACTTCTCATGGTTTGCTTTTCAAGATTATCATGAAAGGCCTTAAGCAGCAGCAGATTCATGCAATAGATATAAGTAGTTGAGACTGTAATGATTTCTTGGGAAATGAGTTTACTCACCAGAGACTTTAAAAAAAAAAAAAAAAAAAAAAAAAAAGAAGGGAACTTCTTTAATATGATGATAGTTATCTACAAAACACAAAAGAAACAAAACCCCCAAAGCAAACAGCATGTTACATGGTGAAATATTGAAAGCATGGAAGAGAGAAGGATGTCTGCCAACACCACTATTCAACACTGCTGGAGGCCCTAGTCAGTGCAATAAGGCAAGGGAAAAAATTAAAATTTATAAGGATTGGAAAAAATATATAAAACTCATTTGCAGATGACAAGATTGGGTAAGCTGAAAATACAAAAGAAGCTTATTATTAATTAGAACTAATAAATACATTTATCAGAGTCACTGGTTATAAAGTCAATATACAAAACCAATTGCATTTCTATATACTAGAAACACACAATTAGAAAAGGATTTTTAAAAAGTCAATGCACTATTAACATTAAAACTTTCATGTATCGGGCTGGCCCGGTGGCGCACTGGAGAGTGCGCCGCTTGGGAGCGCGGTGGCGCTCCTGCCGAGGGTTCGGATCCCACGTGGAGACCAGTTCCCGCTCACTGGCTGAGCGCGGTGCAGGCGCAACACCGAGGGTTGCAATCCCGTTGCTGGTCCCTGGTACGGGCGAAATATCAAAAGACATTACCAAGAGAATGAAAAACCCCACAGAATGGGATAAAATATTTGCAAATCATATAGTTGATAAGGGTTTAATATCCAGAATACATAAGGAATACCTGCAACTCAACAAAAGGACGAACAATCTAAGTTTTAAATGGACAAAGGACTCGAATAGACATTTCTCCAAAGAATACACTATGTGAATGGCCAATAAACACATGAAGAGATGCTCAACATCATTACCCATTAGGGATACGCAAATCAAAACCACAATGAAATACCACTTCACACTAAACAAAAAATCAAAACCAAAACAATGGAAAACAAGCATTGGTGAGGGCGTGGAGAAACTGGGACCCTCACGTGTGGCTGGTGGGAATGTGATACGGTACAGCCACTGCAGAAAACAGTCTAGCAGTTCCTCAAGGAGTTAAACTTACAATTACCAGCAATTCCATCTCTGGGTATATATAAAAGAATTGAAAAGAGGGACTCAAACAGATACTTTTATGCCAGTGTTCATAGAAACGTTATTGACAGTAGCCAAAATGTGGAAACAATCCAAGTACCTATTAACATGTGAATGGGTAAACGACATGTGTATGTTTATCATGTTTTTTATTGTCTGATATCATGTTTTTTGTCTGATATATTCCCGATACTTTGACATCTTGGGGCCTTGCTAACACTGCCCCTCCCAGGGTTAGCCAATTTCTAGAGATCACAAAGAACTCACCTGCAAGTGTGATTTTCATACGCAGACCACCCAATCCAGAGCCCATATGCCCCGTCTACCTCCTTTATTGAGCTCTTGCACTCAGGGCCAGGTACTAGACAACTTGAGACAGCTCCGAGACTCCACAGCCTGCTGGAATTATTTGAACTAGCCAAGCCTAAGCCTGCCATCTGCCTTTCCTTTCCAATGGACACTACAACAAAAGCTGTTGTCCACGTCTCATCCTCAGTCCCTGTGCCTCCTGACCAACCCTGGTGCTTTCCCACATGGCTCTGCATGGCATGCCATGCCATCTGCTTCTAGGGACCTGTTAGTATAAACTTACTTCAAACAGTCATTTGCATGTCTGCATGTCTTATCATACCTGATTAAAACAAATCCTGGGTATACTGTAAAATAACATATATACAAACAATGGAATATCATTCAGCCATAAAAAGGAATGAAGTGCTGATACATGCTACAACATGAGCCTTGAAAATATTGTGCAAAATGAAACAAGCCAGACATAAAAGGACAAATATTTTATGATTCCACTTATGTGAAATATCTAGAATAGGCATATTTATAGAGAAAGAAAGTAGATTAGAGGTTACCAGGGTTGGGGGAAGGGAGAATATGGAGTTAATTTTTAGTGGGTACAGAGTTTCTGTTTAGGGTGATGAAAAAATTTGGAAATAGATAGTATTGATAGTTGCACAATTGTGAATGTAATTAGTGTCACCGTATTATACACTTAAAAATGGTTAAAGTGGCAAACTTTATGTTATACCTATTTTATCACATTAAAAGGAAGTAAATCATTTGTTGTTAAAGAAATACAATTTACAACAGATCAACAGGTATTAACTACCTAAGAATAAATTTTAACAAAAGATGTTTAAAACATATAGCCCCAAACAAAATACTGCTGAGAGAAGTTGAAGACCTAACTAAAGGGACGGATATATAATATCCATGGATTGTACAGTCAGTTTCTAAATTCAACGCAAACCCAGTCAAAATCCTAGAAGGTTTTGCTGTTACTGTTACTGGTGCTGAATTTAGCAGGCTGATTTTAAAGTATGTAGAGAAATGCAAAGGGCTAAGAGGATCCACGGCAACATTGAAGAACATCGTGGTAGGACTTACAGAGATAGATTTCCTGTAAGTCATTAGACAGTCTACACAGTGTCCCCTGCACTGCACGAGTCGCGGTGAGCCTGATATTGGCACAAGGAAAGAAAAATCAACCAGTTGAAGAGCATAGAGAGTCCAGAAACCGATGCACATATATGGTCCCTTGATTTTATTCAAAACTGTCACTTCAGAGACGTGGGGAAAGGATTAGTAAATGGCTGGTGGGATATCTATATAGTAAAAAGTGAGCCTTGATTCCTACCTCACACCAAAATAATATTCACACAAAAATAAATTCTGAATGGATTGTCTATCTAAATGTAAAAGGTAAAACAAAAAAAGTTTTGTAGATTACCGATAATTTCCTCATGGCCTTGGGATAGGCAAAGGTTTTTAAGATAGGACACAAAAAGCACTAACCATAGAGGAAAAGATTAATAAATTAGACCTTCTTAAACTTAAGAACTTATAATTATTGAAAAGCACCATAAAAGTAGAAGATATTTGTAATACATATAGGAAAAAAAGGAGTCATTTGGAATATATAAAAAGATCTCCTACAAATCAATAAGGTTTATGGGATTTATTGATTTAGGGTTAGGGGTTCCGAGAAGTTCTATGTTCACTCCTGCATCTTTGCTTTTGCACCTGAGTCCATCGTTTGGAATTTCCTCTCCCTTTTACTAACACCTGCGTGTCCTGATCTATCTAGCTTAGGCTGCATGGTCTCTTGGAGAGTACTTGTCAGAGTGTGTCTCATGGACCAGCAGCATCTATGGCATTTATTTAAAATGTAGGTGCCTGTGGTGGATGGACGGCCTCTGAAATGGACCCCCAGTACTTCCTGCCTCCAGGTGTTCATGCTGAACTGTGTGTCTGACTTCTAACAAATAGCATATGCAAGAAGGGATGGGATCTCACTTCCAAGATTAGGTTATCAAAAGACTGTGGCTCCTGTTTGGGGTGGTTTCTTTTGGGTCATTTGCCCTGGAGGAAATTAGCTGACATGTCCCGAGGCAGCTCTCTGAAGAAGCCCATGTCAAGAAGGACTAAAGTCTGCCAACAATTACAGGTGAGTTTGGGAAGAAATCCTACCTCAGCTGAGCCTTCAGATGAAACTGCAGTCCCAGCTGACAGCTTGACCACAATCAGATCTAGAGGCATCTGTTCGAGCCATGCCCAGATTCCTGACCTACAGAAACTACAAGATAACACATGTTTGTTGTTTTAAGACATTAAGTTTTGGGGGAATTTGTTACACAGCAACAGGTAATGAAAACAGTGATTGAGCTCCACTGTGGAACTAATGAATCAGATTCTCTGGATATGTGGCTGGGAAATTTCCACTTCTTATAAACCATCCAATGGTCCCAATAAGCATCATCAAAGTCTGAGAATACCTGCCCTAGGAAGCCTTTCCTAGAAAGCTCTGTTATGTCCTCATAGCACCCTGGGTGCATACATACCTGTCATGACACAAAGTGCAGAAACACCTTTGCTTTCACAGATTTAACATTCACAATGTCAGGTTTTCATTCAAGCTCCTGAACTAGAAACAGAAAATTGAAAAATGGAAATTTTTATATATTTGAGTGTAAACTTTGATTTAGTTGTGGCAATAATTATGCTGTAATAAGTGCTTTTTTTTTTTTTTTTCCAAACTGTGGATTGCCACTTGTTAGGGAGATTTGACCTCAGGAATTTTTAATTAAATAGACACTGGCAGAATGACAACATGCAGTCAGCATAGGCATTGTTTGTGAAGACATTTTGATTACATATATACTTATATTTGTGTGTGTGAGCACACAGTTGTGATGTAAAGTATATATTTTTCCATGATTTATAGTAAAAAAAAATCTTTTAAAGTCACTGTGGCTTTAAATTTTATTTTATGCATGGAAACTTGCACAAAACTGCGTTTTAAGAAAATTATATGCTAAGGTGATTCTTAGCACTTTCAGGGATGTGGATTTATAGAGACACTGGTCAACACCTGAATGTTGGTTTCTCCATCCTTAAAATTCAGATAATATGCACAGGATTGTGTGAAGTTTGACTAAAATGACTGGATAAAATGCTTAGCAGAATGCCTGGGTCTTAGAATGTGTGAATTATTAATAAGAACTGCATTCACTAAAGTGATATCGAGTGTTTACCACGCAGCAGGCACTGAGCTGGGTGCTGAGGATGTAACTGAACAAGGCAGACACGCCTGCACTCACGAAGACTATAGTCTAAGTCTACTTTATGGCAATGGGCAATAAAAATGTAAATAAAGGGCCGGTCCCGTGGCTCACTCAGGAGAGCACGACGCTGGTAGCGCTGAGGCCGTGGGTTCGGATCCTATATAGGGGTGGCCGGTGCTCACTGTCTGAGCGTGGTGCAGACAACACCATGCCAAGGGTTGTAATCCCCTTACCAGTCAAAAAAAAATGTAAATAAAATAAATAATTACAAATAAGTGCTATGAAGAAAATCTACAGGTTTTTCTCATGTTTAAAATAATTCCAAATTTTCAGAAAAGTTTCAAGAATGAGAACAGTACAAAGAACACCTGTATACCTGTTATGGGCTGAATTGTGTTGCCCACAAGATTCACATGTGGAAGTCCTAACCCCAGGCTCCTCAGAATGCGACCATATTTGGAGACAGGGTCTTTGAAGAGGTAATTAAGGTAAAAAGAGGTCATTAGGGCGGCCCTCATCCAATATGACTGGTGTCATAAGAAGAGATTCGGACACAGACACGCACAGAGGGAAGACCACATGAGGACACAGGGAGAAGACAAGGAGGAGGCCTCAGAAGGACCCAGCCGTGCTGACACCTCCATCTTGGGCTTCCAGGACTGTGAGACAATCAACTTTTGCTATTTAAGCTGCCTGGTCTGTGGTGCTCTGTTCCGGCAGCCTGAGCAGGTGAGTATAATGTCCTTTACGCAGATTTGTTTATTGTTAACAGTTTGCCCCCACTGCTTTCTCATTTGCTGTCTATACATAATTTTTTTCGGAAGCATTTGAAAGCAAGTTACACACATCGTGGCCCTTTACCCCAAATACTTAGATATTCATTTCATAAGAATAGAATACAGAGTCTCTTATATGATCACAGCACAGTTATTCCGTTTCAGTGCATTTAACATTGATACTGTATATTGGTTCAGTGTATTGAACATTGATACTTTTATGTAACCTACTGTCCATATTTCAGTTTTGTCAACTGTCCCAATAATTGCTGTATAGCCTCTTTTCACACTACAGTACATGATCCAGTCTATGGTAAGGAATTGCATTTAGTTGTCATGTCTCCAGTCTTCTTTAATCTGGACCATTTCCACAACATTTCTTGGTCTTTTATGACATTGACAGTTTTGAAAAATAGTCTCTCCCCCCGCTTTTTTAAAAGCAGAATTATTTTTATTTTGAGTTTTTCTGATGTTTTCTTATGATTAGAATTAGGTTATGCATTCCAGGCTACAACACTACAGAAGCGATGTCATCCTTCTCGGGGCATTACATCTGGAGGCACAGTGTCCATCTGCTCCTTCCAGGCAATGTTAATTTCTACTAGATAGTCCAGGTATTGTCCATTTTTTTTCTTTGTGTCATTACTATTTTCCCCTTGTAACTAATAAGCGATCTGTGGGAAGATCCCTTAAAACAACGCAGATATCCTTCTCATCCAAATAACCCCCTAGGTTAAGCACCTGTTAATGACTCTTACCTGAATCAATCTTCACTCAGTGGTTACAAAATGACGGTTTTTCAGCTGACACTCCCGCATTACCGGCTGGCCCTTGGCATGCTACCATAAGCAAGTGCCCTCTTCTCCATTCATCATATCTTCCTGTACAGTCCGTTTCTTATGCTTATTACAAAATATCTGAAGCTGGGTAATTTGTAAGAAGACAAAACTTATTGCTTATAGTTTCAGAGACTGGGAAGTCCACAGTCCAGGTAACATATCTGGTAGTAACAGTGACGTGGGGTCTCACATGACGAGAGACTCCCAGGTGCTCTCCTTTTAAAGCCCTCAGAGCCAAGCCCATGACCACTATGATTAATCCATTCACTACAGCACGGTCTTCACGATCTAATCACCTCTTCAAGGTCCCATCTTTCAATTACCATAATAGGATTCCCCACCCTCTTATCAGTCACAGTGGGGATCCAGCTTCAAATACATAAAACTTGGGGGGCACAATTCAACCCATATCACTGTCTATTTATTCACCTGTCTTTGGCTTGGACTCATGATTTCCATCGTTTTTAGTGGCCTATAGTTTTGTTACTGTCCTTCATTATTTTTGTGCTCCTGTTAGCACAGATTTGGCCAGCGGGAGTCCCTCCAAGCTGGCTTCTGTGCCTGGTGACTATAGTTATTATGGGGGGAGAATGAGGCTACAAAGAGTGGTTCCAGTGGCCTTGTGTGTCGTTTTAACGTTTGTTTGTTTGTTTATTTATTTGTTTCTTTGCTTGTTTATTTATCTATTTATTTACGTATTTATTTATTTAAAATGAGCAAATTTGTTTTTCATTTTACATTCCCTTGTACATATTTGTGGGGTACAGTGTATTGTTTCAATGCATGCATATACTGCACAATGACTCACTTAGAGTAGACAGCGTAGTTTTGTACCCATTAGTCCGCCACTTTTCCTCCCCGCTGCCCCCCTCACCTCTGGTAACCATTATTCTACTCTCAACTTCTATGAGAACCACATATATTTTTTTGGTTCCACATATGGGTGATATCACACAGTACTTTTCTTTTTGTGCCAGACTTATTTCACTTAACATGATGGTTTCCAGTTCCATCCATGTTGCTGCAAATGATAGGATATCATTTTTTGATAGCTGGGTAGTATTCCATTGTGTATATATGCCACAGTTTTTTAATCCATCCATCCGTTGATGGACATTTAGGTCGATTCCCTTCCTTAGCTATTGTGAGTAGTGCTGTGATGAACATGAAAGTGCAGGTGTCTTTTTAATATATTGATTTCATTTCTTTGAGTATATACCCAGTAGTGAGAAAGCTGAGTCATAGAGTTGATCTATTTTTAGTTCTCTGAGGAATCTCCATAGTGTTTTCCACCGTGGCTGTACCAATTTCAGATTTTAATTTTTATTAGAAAGATTTCAAGGCAGCTGGTGAAGCTGGAGAGAATGGAGGAATGAGATGGCTGGCATTAGAACCAACAGGATTTGCTGAAGCACTGGATGTGGGGGTTGAGACAATGATCATTAAGGGATGAAAAGGTTTCCTAGTTTGGCGCCATTTATCGAAGTGGGTCAGAGTGAGGGAGGTGGATGAATTAAGGGCTATGAGGATGGCTTAAGTATGAGTGGTTTCCAATACATACCAGTAGAGGGGTCAAGGCTGGTCACAGTGTACGAGCATGACCTAGGACAGAATCAGAGGGGCCCTAACCTCCAAAGGCCGTACAGAAGGGTGAAATCACCAGTGGTGCCCAAGAACTGAGTAGTTGGTGTGGTTTTAGGGAAGCCAGTAAGAGTGTGTTTCAGGTAGGAAGGATTGATCAACTAGGTTGAATCCTACTGAGAGGTCAAGTATAGATAAAATATTTATGAAAATGACTAGGTATTAGGGAACAATAGAGTCACACCTCTGGCAAGACTGATCAAGAGTGAATTATATCTGAAAGCATGTATAGACAACTCTACTGAGAAGTAGGTTAAAGAGGAGCAGAGAAATGGGGTGGAAACTAGAAAATATTTTTTTTTAATGTGAGATACTAGAGCATGTTTCAAGAGGGAGGGAGAGAGGAAAAGACAAAGACAACTCTACTGAGAAGTAGGTTAAAGAGGAGCAGAGAAATGGGGTGGAAACTAGAAAATTTTTTTTTTTAATGTGAGATACTAGAGCATGTTTCAAGAGGGAGGGAGAGAGGAAAAGACAAAGATAGAATGAGATTGTTGCTATTATGAGACAGAGGGTATAACCTAAGCTCAGGACTAAACTCTTTTGGCCTAAGGATTTATTTACACTGTCAGAAAGTATTGAGGATCCCAAAGAAATGTGTTTATGTGGGTTACATCTATGAATATCTACCACATTAATAGTTAATCATTTAAAAACAATAATAAATCCGTTTACATATTAACTTTTTTATTAATAAAAATGTATATTTTCCAAAACAAAAAATGTTAGTGAAAAAGGAGGTGTTTTATATTTTTGCAAATCTCTTTAATATCTGGCTGCTAGAAGACAGCTGGATTTTTATGTCTTCTTTTGCATTCAATCTCTTGCAACATTATTCATCACGGAACTTCTGGAAAACCCCACAGTACACCTGTGAGAGAATAAGAGTGAAAATTCAAGTAATGTGTTAGTATTATTATGAGAATAGTTTTGACCACATGGATTCTCTGAAAGGGTCTCAGGGCCCCTGGGGATCCTAGACCACATTTGGAGAATTGCCCACATAAGCAGAAGTCTTAGAGAAGGCTAATGGGATGAGATCTAGGACACAGTGGAGGGATGGCCTCTGTGAAAAGCGACCCTTCCTCTTTGGGGGCAAGAGCAAAAGAGGAGATGAGTGTGTTCTGTTCTTACAGGTCCTATTTTCTCCATGAGATGAGTCACAGTCATTCAATCAGGGTGAGGAAGTAAAGGGTGCTTGACCTCTGAGCAGTGAAGCAATAGGAAATAAGTCTCTTGGCCAGTGGGAAAACTAGCTTACCAGTGAAATTGACTTAGTCACATTGCCAAGCAGGAACTACATCACCATCTCTGCAGCCCGCAGCAGGGCAGTCCATATAACTCACTGCCGACAGAGATGTGAGGGACAGAGGGACCTCACAGGCTGCACCTCGGACCCACCCTACTCTCCTACAAGTAGGTAGTATGGCAGGGTGGCCACCAGCATGGACTATGGAGCCAGCCACCTGGTCTCTCATTCTGGTTCTGCCCTTGACTAGCTGTGTGTCCTTGGACAACATACTCTCTCTGTGCCTCAGTTTCCTATTTTTAAAATGAGAATACTCATGGCACCTAACTATAGGGCTGTTGTAGAGATAAATGAAGATTAAATTACACGTAAAGCAGACAGGTTCCTGGCCAAGGGTGCTCCATAGGGTCAGTGACAACAACCACTGCTATTGTTATTATTACTAACATGATTTACTGTGCTTACCCTGGCCCTGCGAGTCTTAATGAGTGATAATTCACTCATGTAGTGAACGCTGATGGGATGCCTGCCATGTGCTGGGCACCTGCTGAGGCTGAGGATGCCGTGTGGGCAAAGCAAGCTAGTCCCCGTCTTCCTGGGGCTGACTCCTAGAGCAGACGGGACACAACCGGACGCTGCCTAGGCGAACGATGAGAAGTCGCCGTCAGTGCTAACACCTCTGACGGCTGCAGCGAGCGGCAGGGGCTTCAGGGGCATCACTCCGTCCCGCCCTCACAGGAGGCCCCGAGGCGGGTGCGGCTCGTTTTTTGCAGACGAAGAGTCTGCTTATCAGAGAAGGGGCCTGGCTTCCCCCGCGTCGCACGGACCTAAGCCGGCCGGTGAGACCGGAAGACCCCCCGGCTCGCGCGAAAGTCCACGTAACACAAACCCGCTACCATGACGCCCGTCGCCAGGGTTCCCGCGCCCTTGGAGGCAGGACTTCCGGCGGAAGTTCCTTCCGGGAATTTTCGGCCCCGCCCCTCTCCCCGCCCAATTCCGCCGGTCTCCTTCACTTTACCAATCGCAGCTTCGCTTCTTGCCAGGAGCGGAGACGCATCCTCCAATCAGCGCGTGCCGTCGTCGCTCGGGCAACAGCGTCCTAGAGACGCCGCCTGAGCTGGGCCTCGGCGGCCCGGCGGCCTGGGGTCCGCGCGCGGTGTGGGCCCAGCGAGGCGGAGAACCGAGGACGGGGCCGGGGTAAGGCGGCGCGGGCCTCGGCGGGCGGGAAGCTCCGAGGGTCCCCCAGCCCAGAGACAGCCCGGCGCTGCCGCCCGCCCCAGGGACGTGGCGGGGGCGATTCATTCATTCCCTCAGCCCGTGTTCAGGGAGCGTCTGGATTTGCCTGGCACGTTGCGGACACTGGGGCCGCTGTGGTGAATGGTACGGTCCCTGTTCCCATGGAGCTTCCGCGGTATTTGGGAACGACACAATAAACGTCGAAGGTGGTGACGTCTTCCTCCCTGGGTCTCTAGGAGGATCAGATGGAAAATGTGTGTGGAAATGCCTTAAACCTCTCCAATTCACAAAATGTTTCAATTCTTTCTCCCGTCCCTCCCTCTCTCTTCCTCCCTCCCTCCCTCCCTGTCTCTCCTGCCCTAGAGCTCCATCATGCCCTTTACTTCATTTCTGCGCACAGCATCTTTTGAATACTGAAGACTGTGGGGTGAAGGGGCTTGTCCAGAGTCACACAGCTAGGAAGTGGCAAAGCCAGAATTCAAACTCATTTCTGTCTCATTGCAAAATCTCTGCTCTTTTACACTCTTCTCCCTCAGACTGCGCATAGTTATCCCTGCCTCCCTGGGAGATCTTGTTTGCACCACTGTTGTACTGGGCTTGCTTGAGACTGTCGCCCAAATCACCCCTCTACTCCCTTTGCTTCCTGTCCTGAAAATCTGTGCCTTCCAGGATGTCTTGCCCCTATTAAGAGGATTCTTACTTCACTCTCAAGAAGAGTAATTTAATAATGTTTCTTAAATTGTATGAGGGTACTTCAAAAGTTTTGTGGAAAAATAGAATTTAAAGGTTATACTATTCTTTCCATGAACTTTTTGAAGTACCCTCGTGTATGTGCCCCTTAATGGATGGACTTAACAGCAATGCTGTAAATAAATTGTTCTTTCACGCACTGTGTTTTCTTCATGTCTTTCTTTTATCCATTGCCTTCAATTCAGCAAATATTTACTCAACTAAGTTCTGGGAATTCAAAAAAGTGAGTCAGGCATGGTCCCTTTGATTATTATTGCCTCCCACCCAACCTTACTGCAAGCCTCTTTGAGGACAAGGACTTTATTTTAGTTATCTGTGTTTTCCCTTTCTTCCTATGTTCATTTTAGTGCTTGGTTTGTGGTAGGCGCTTGTAGATATTTGTCAAGAAGTGCTTACCCAGGACTTTAAATTTTACTCTTCAACTTTGTCTGCCTTTTTCCAGCCATCCACTTCTTCCTCTTGTACAGCGATCTCTACAGAATCTGTGCTGTGATCCCTACAGCTGGGCTGGCACCTGGAGACATAACCAGCTTCACGAGCATGTTCAGTAGCCTGGTGCCTGCCCAGAGCAGGAATCTGGTGGGAGGCCACTGGCTGTTGACAAGGCAATTACTTTAGTAAAGCATCTTTACAGGAGTGTATTGAGAGTGACTGTTTAAAGTTAATAGATGCTGAGAGTCACAGAAGGGTTTCTTGCATGACTCGCTCCCCTGCCAGGGTTGAAAATAAGCTACGTAATGTAGATGCAAAGCTGAGTAAGAAAGGAAGGTAACAGCCACCTGTTTCCTTAAATACCAAAAGTGACCTTTTTGTACAGAATATTTATCTGAGTATACCCCCCAATCTAGCCTTGCATGGTTATATTACTGGGATTTTTATAATGTTTAAATATTAACTTACTTTCAATTTAATGCTACCCAGGATACCCTCACCATTTGGAAGGGGAGGTGTAAGAGGAAGGGATGAGTTTGAGAAACTATGAATAGAGATAACACGAATATGATACCTGGCCAGTGCTAAAGAGCTTTGTTTTCCTCTTTTTCTCTTGGTTTTGACCTTTCACTGCTGTTTTGTTTTGTTCACTTGGTTTCAGGTGCTATTTGTTATTTTTTCTCTCTGTCTATTCGTCTGCAGTTTTACTACTTCTACCCCAACAACAGCTACTACTACTACTGGCTAACACTTATGGAGCTCTTACTATTTGGGGTTTCACATGCATTTTTTTATTTAGTCCTCAAAATCTGCCTATGATAATGTGCAGTTACTATTCCCATCTTATCGATGAGGCAACAGGGAAAAAAGTTAAGGGACTTTACAAAGCTAATAATAAATAACGTGGAAGTTCAGCTTCCACTTCACGACTGCCTGATAAAAGAACCTGTGTGACTAGTACTCTACCACTCTCAAATATTTACATACCCCTGTAAGTCTTCTAAGGCTTTGAGATGACTTGTAAGAATATCTATAATGTGGTAAGTAGAAACATGTAAATTAGGATCATGAAAAATACAGATAGAATAGGAAAGAAACATCGGGAGGAAAGAGAACAAATACTCAGGGCCCGGCCCAGTGGCGCACTGGAGAGTGCGCCGCTTAGGAGCGCGGCGGCGCTCCTGCCGAGGGTTCGGATCCCGTGTGGAGACCGGTTCCCGCTCACTGGCTGAGCACGGTGCGGGTGCAACACCGAGGGTTGCAATCCCATTGCCGGTCCCCAGTATGGGCGCGACACCGAGGGTTGCGATCCCGTTACCGGTCAGTAAAAAAGACAAACAGGAAAAAAAAAAAAAAATGAATACATACTCAGGTTGTCCATAATGGTTAATACAGTTGGGCTGCAAACTTAGCCATGTGCTTCTTGTCAACTCAAGGAAAAATATAAAAAAGGAAATTGAATTCATTTTTCCCAGGCAAATGAGGCCTTTTAATTCCTTTGGAAAAATAAAGTTTTTCTAACACCTAGATCTAAAAGAAATTTCTCATGAGGTTCATTACAGAGGTTTGGGAGGGCCTAGATTACTACTGAATGACAAACACACAGGCTCAGTGTCCTCACTATTCAGGGAGAGAATGTGAACTATTGTATTTGAATTGAATATTTGAAATTAAAGATTTGTGAATAGTAACAGCTTCCGGCAACACCTTCTGATTTCTATTCCCCCGAGACTTTGTAAATGATGTTATTCTGTCCCCTGAGTTGGTTTCAGTCATTTGTTTGCTCATTTATGTAGCAATTATTCATTGAGCACCTGCCATATACCAAGCCCTGTCTAAGCATCAAGGATCAGCTGTGATGGTCATTTCACTGCCTTGACACTCCTGGTGCCTCCGCCCTGTCAGTTCCTCCTGCTGGGGTTTTTCTGGACTGATTTTTGATTTGTCTTCCTGTCCTCTAATACCCTGAGATGACACTCAGCACCTTAGACTGTCACTGTCTACCTGTTTTCTGCCCTGTGCTGTCTTATTTATCTTTCTGTGCATTCCCAGGACCTGAAAACAGCAACGGTTACCAAATAGTGAAAGCTTACTGTGTGCCATGTGTTTGAAGAACATTATCTGTGGTTCTTCCCCAGCCTTTAGAGCAGTGGCTGTAACCATTCTGGGGTCACTTGCCCCTTGAGAAGCTCTCCAGAAAAATCATCTCATACACAATTTTGCATTGAATCTCAGGGAGTTTGTAGAAATACAGAAGTACACACATGGACCTTGTCCCTAGATTCCAAGTTAAGAACACTTGAGAGATAGTATTTCCATTTTGCAAATGAGGAAACTGGGTTAGGAGGAGATTGATTAACTTGCAAGTTGGCATGGTAGATAGTGGAGCTGATTTGACCCCATGTCTGCTTGATTCCAAACCCTTTGTTTTTCCCACTGTTCAAAAGTGTAGATGCTCAGTACATGAGTGATGTGTGTATGGAAGTGTATGGAAGGCTCTAGAAGGAACTTTATAGCGTATGTGTCCCAAAATATAACAGAACATCCATCCATCTGATAACAGAATAGACAAGGAGAAGATTTTTCTCAAGTATTTGGATTTAACTGCCAAAATCTTTTGTGTTGCTTACATTTTTTTCCAGTTTAGTCAAGTGATAATTTTCCTCCCAAGACACCAGTTCCAACAATTTTTGCTTTTGGTGCCATTTCTGTTTGGCTGCGCACATTTTTTATTCTTGTGTTGAATTATGTTTTCTCTGGATGCCAAGGCAGATGGATGGCACTTTTGTTATGATTTTGATATAAATAGCATCTGTTAAAAACTGGACATCAATACTTCTCTGGCAAATAAACAAATATATCAGTGAAATAGCTTTCTAATTGTGTTTTTGCCTGTGGTTAAAAAGTGTATTTGATAGTCAGCAACTTGGTGCTTATTTGGGGGATATAGGTTTTATAACCCTTGCTAATTTCTACCTCAGCAAATTCTGAAGTAATCACATTCATTAATGTCTCAGAATTCTCTGTATTTCAAAAACTTAAACTGAGGATGATGTAAAGTCAGAGATGAGCTACAGAACTCGTCACAGAGCCTTGGCTGTACTCAGAACATAGTTAAGCTTTCAAAATTGAGGGTATAGGGCTGGCCCGGTGGCGCACTCGGTAGAGTGCAACGCTTGGGAGCATGGCGGCGCTCCCGCCGAGGGTTCGGATCCCATATAGAGACCAGTCTGCTCACTGGTTGAG